>NW_027189622.1:0-128180 GCF_040958095.1 Procambarus clarkii
GTTGGGGGTTGTCAGTTAGGTATTTAAATTGAATATTGTAAGATAGGTTATATAGGGCGAGGTGTTGAGGAAGGAATAAGAAAAGTGTTTGGGACTGAGTTGAGTGTATTAGTTGTTGTGATTGATGTTAGCAGGAAGGTAGGTGGTTGAAATGTGTAAAGATTTGTTAATGAGATCATTTGGTTAATAATGTAGGAATTAAGGGTAAGTGATCACTGGAGATAGATATTCAACAGTATATTAAGAGGCCAAGTTTTAGCAGGTAGGTAGGCCGGCCGGCCGGCAGAGAGAGACAATGGACTAACAAACAGGTAGACGTTTTCTTCATGGATGGTAAACTATTATTAAAATGGCATGTACACATTTCCATGTGCGACATTCTTGTACACACACACACACACACACACACACACACACACACACACACACACACACTGACCCACAGAGACTGCCCAAATATGTATACTAACAGCAGCAGCAGTTGGTGTTCCCAGGCAGGTCACCCATCCAAGTACTAACCAAAGTCAACGGTGTTTAACCTGACAGATGTATGGGAGGAGACGCAGTGTTCTCAAGGTGATAGGTAGGTAGGTAGTATGGCCGTTGCTATTGTATACAAGTAGTAAGTAATCACATGTGAGTGAGTGAGTGAGTCAGGATACTGGTAACTGCGGCGGGCAGGCAGGCGGAGGATACTCACACATAGCAGCCAATTCTCCATTAAAGATAGTACTTATTGCAACTATTTAGTCAAATTAACCAACAACAAATGGACTACTACTACTACTACTACTACTACTACTACTGTTGCTCCAAAATAGAAATGTTGGGATGCCACCGCTGCCATTGATCTCGCACAAGTTGCTGCTGACAAATGACTCATCTTAGGCCTTGCATATGCTCTCTTAGGCTTCATTTAGTCAATAATTGTAACATCATTGAGTCGGGGGACAGGCAGACAGGCACTTTATACATGTTAGGCTTATAGTGGTCTCCAACACCCACCACCCCACAAGGTCCAACTAGTGACTAACCCTCACTCACTCACCACGCCCCAAGTAGCTAGCTTACTAACTCCTGGATACCTATTTACTGCTAGGTGAACAGAGAAATTCGGATAGGAAAGGCTACCAACAACTACAGCCCTTTTCTATTTCTATTTCTATTTCGTACAACCTAGTCTATTTCCTAGTCTAAACTACCTAACCTAACCTCACCTAACTCTAACCCAACCTAACCTAAGCAATCTAACATAACCTAACCTAACTAACTCCTGGATACCTATTTACTGCTAGGTGAACAGAGACATTCGGTGATAGGAAAGGCTACTAACATTTACAGCCCTACTTCTACAAACCTACCCTAACCACAACCTAACCTATCTAACCTAACCTAACCTAACCTAACCTAAGCTAATCTAACATAACCTAACTAACTTACTCCTGGATACCTATTTACTGCTAGGTGAACAGAAAATTCGGTGATAGGAAGCGCTACCAACAATTAATAGCCCTATTTCTATTTCTACAAACCTAGCCTATTTCCTAGCCTAAACTAACTTAACCTAATCTAACCTAACCTAACTAATTCCTGGATACTTACTTACTGCTAGGTGAACAGTGGCATTCGGTGATAGGAAACACTACCAACAACTACAGCCCTTTTTCCATTTCTATTTCTACAAACCTAGTCTATTTCCTAGTCTGAACTAACCTAACCTAACCTAACCTCACCTAACCTAACCTCACCTCACCTCACCTCACCTTACCTTTCCTCACCTAACATAATCTCACCTCACCTCACCTCACCGAATCTCACCTAACCTAACCTAACCTAACCTCACCTCACCTCACCTCACCTCACCTCACCTCACCTCACCTCACTTAACATAATCTCACCTCACCTCACCAAAACCTCACCTCACCAAACCTCACTTCACCTCACCTCACCTCACCTAAACCTCACCTAACCTAACCTCACCTAACCTCACCTCACCTAACCTAACTAACTCCTGGATACTTACTTACTGCTAGGTGAACAGAGGCATTCGGTGATAGGAAACGCTACCAAGAATTACATCCCTTTTTCTATTTCTATTTCTACAAACCTAGCCTATTTCCTAGCCAAAACTAACCTAACCCAATCTAACCTTACCTAACCTAACCTAACTAACTCCTGATCAACCAGGCTGTGACTCATACGTCAGGTTGCGAGCAGCCGCGTCTAACAGCCTTGTTGATCAGTCCAGCAACCATGAGGCCTGGTCGACGACCGGGGCCGTGGGACGCTAAGCTCCGAAAGCACCTCAAGGAAGCATCTCAAGGTACTCCTGGATACCTATTTACTGCTAGGTGAACAGAGGCATTCGGTGATAGGAAACGCTACCAACAATTACAGCCCTATTTCTATTTCTACAAATCTAGCCTATTTCCTAGCCTAACCTAATCTAATCTAATTAACTCCTGGATACTTACTTACTGCTAGGGTGAACAGAGGCATTCGGTGATAGGAAACGCTACCAACATTTACAGCCCCTTTTCTATTTCTATTTTTACAAACCTAGCCTATTTCCTAGCCAAAACTAACCTAACCTAATCTAACCTTACCTAATCTAACCTTACCTAACCTAACTAACTCCTGATCAACCACGCTGTGACTCATACGTCAGGTTGCGAGCAGCCGCGTCTAACAGCCTTGTTGATCAGTCCAGCAACCATGAGGCCTGGTCGACGACCGGGCCGCGGGGACGCTAAGCCCCGAAAGCACCTCAAGGTACTCCTGGATACCTATTTACTGCTTGGTGAACAGAGGCATTCGGTGATAGGAAACGCTACCAACAATTACAGCCCTATTTCTATTTCTACAAACCTAACCTATTTCCTAGCAATAACTAACCTAACCTAATCTAACCTAACCTAAATTAACTTAACCTAACCTTATCTAAACTAACCTAACTAACTAACTTCTGGATACCTATTTACTGCTAGGTGAATAGAGGCATTCGGTGATAGGAAACGCTACCTACAATTACAGCCCTCTTTCTATTACTATTTCTACAAACATAGCCCATTTCCAAGCCTAAAATAACCTAACCTAACCTAACCTAACCCTCCAAACCTAGCTTATTTCCTAGCCAAAACTAACCTAACCTAACCAACTCCTGGATACCTATTTACTGCTAGGTGAACAGAGGCATTCGGTGATAAGAAACGTTACCTAAAATTCAAGCAATTTTTTTTGTCTATTTTTTTATTGTTTTTAAATGTTTATAATTTATTTATACTTGATTCATTTTTTATAATGTTTTTACCTATTTCTATTTCTACAAACGTAGCCTATTTCCTAGCCTAAATTAACCTAAAAATGTGTGGTGTATATATATATATATATATATATATATATATATATATATATATATATATATATATATATATATATATATATATATATATATATATATATATATACATATATATATATATATATATATATATATATATATATATATATATATATCAGTCGGTGGAATAATACAAATATTACACCTAACCAACCACAAAATAACCAACCTTAACTGTACCTTACCAACATACCCTAACCAATCAACCCTAACCAACCTAAGCTTACATATTATCTAAATTGCTTATTAAACCATAATTATGCTTGTATTCTAACCTCAAATTCTAACCTAATTCTAATTCTAACCTAATTCTAATTCTAACCAACCTAACCAACCAACCAACCTAACCAACCTAATCAACCAACCTAAGCAACCTAACCTAACCATCCAACCCAACCCAACCTAACCAACCTAACCTAACCAACCTAACCTAACCTAACCAACCAACCAACCAACCAACCTAACCAACCAACCTAACCAACCAATCTAACCAACCAACCTAACCTAACCTAACCTAACCAACCAACCTAACCAACCAACCTAACCAACCAATCTAGCCTAACCAACCTAACCTAACCAACCTAACCTAACCAACCTAACCTAACCTAACCAACCTAACCTAACCTAACCTAACCAACCTAACCTAACCTAACCAACCAACCAACCTAAGCAACCAACCTAACCAACCTAAGCAACCAACCTAACCAACCTAAGCAACCTAACCAGCCTTAGCAACCTAAACAACCTAAGCAACCTAAGCAACCTAAGCAACCTAACCTAATCAACCAACTTAACCTAATCAACCTAAGCAACCTAACCTAAGCAACCTAACCTAACCAACCAACCTACTTAACCAACCTAACCTAACCAACCTAACCTAACCAACCTAACCTAACCAACCTAACCTAACCTCCCTTCTTATTATCTGACACGAACCTTCGGTTCGTGTCAGAGTCCATGAGTGTCCGTGTGCGTGTCCGTGTGAGTGTCCGTGTCCGTGTATCCATGGGGTTTTGGGTCCAGGAAGCTATTTGTGTCGACCCAAATTGCCTCCCTTCTCCCCACCTGAAATCCAGGTGGATTGAAAGACCTGCCCGAGGTCAGTAGATCCAGGTATCCGTCCGTGGCCCCCCGGACTTCAACCCTTCCCCACATTCCAAGGAGTCGGTCAATCAATCTTCGGCTATCCAGAGAATCTATCGAAACTGATGCTCCTACAGGAGGGGACACACAGAGAAATCTGTGCCCTGTACTTGCAACCGTTCCGACAGGCTCGAACGCAGGTCTATCCGGATTAGGAACTTGTTCTATCCGACTAGGCCACGCTGGAGTTGCCTTCTGAATCAAATTTGGCACTTGTATTTATATCTCATAGCAAGGTTAGTTAGTGTCTTTTTATCAACAGTTGCAATGATTGAGATGTGAAGTTGTTAATTTGTGTTGACAGTTAGAAAGACCTGACAGCTTTATTTGATAAGGTTGCAGTCCCGTGAGGCAGTTTTATGAATGAATATTGGAGAATTTAGGCTAACTGACATGTGTGTGTGTGTGTGTGTGTGTTTAAAAGTATGTATTAATTAATAATTAGTGTGGTGTTTCCAAATGAGTTTGTGAATGGTAAACAAGCAATGCAATATCCAATATGTGCTATTTTAGGCCTCGTTCTGTAAAATACATGTTTTACTAGGGAAGGAAAATCCGGTTTGTTTTTTTCCCTCGTTTTATTTCAGGAATAAATAGCACATAGGCCAAGGACCGAAGGTTTTGGCTGGTTAAATATAGCGTTGTGGCCGCCATTTTCTGTGTTGGGCGGGGGGGAGGGGGTGGGGGATGGAGGGGGCGGTATGGGGGATAGGGGGGGGGGTTAGATGGTGGGGGAGAGGGGCCCTGAGGAGCTACCTTGGGAGGTGTTGTTGGTGGGGGGGGGGGGTTGGTGGGGGAGGGGGCAGGGGGAGAGGGGCCCTGAGGAGCTACCATGGGAGGTGTTGTTGGTGGGGGTTGTCAGTTAGGTATTTAAATTGAATATTGTAAGATAGGTTATATAGGGCGAGGTGTTGAGGAAGGAATAAGAAAAGTGTTTGGGACTGAGTTGAGTGTATTAGTTGTTGTGATTGATGTTAGCAGGAAGGTAGGTGGTTGAAATGTGTAAAGATTTGTTAATGAGATCATTTGGTTAATAATGTAGGAATTAAGGGTAAGTGATCACTGGAGATAGATATTCAACAGTATATTAAGAGGCCAAGTTTTAGCAGGTAGGTAGGCCGGCCGGCCGGCAGAGAGAGACAATGGACTAACAAACAGGTAGACGTTTTCTTCATGGATGGTAAACTATTATTAAAATGGCATGTACACATTTCCATGTGCGACATTCTTGTACACACACACACACACACACACACACACACACACACACACACACACACACTGACCCACAGAGACTGCCCAAATATGTATACTAACAGCAGCAGCAGTTGGTGTTCCCAGGCAGGTCACCCATCCAAGTACTAACCAAAGTCAACGGTGTTTAACCTGACAGATGTATGGGAGGAGACGCAGTGTTCTCAAGGTGATAGGTAGGTAGGTAGTATGGCCGTTGCTATTGTATACAAGTAGTAAGTAATCACATGTGAGTGAGTGAGTGAGTCAGGATACTGGTAACTGCGGCGGGCAGGCAGGCGGAGGATACTCACACATAGCAGCCAATTCTCCATTAAAGATAGTACTTATTGCAACTATTTAGTCAAATTAACCAACAACAAATGGACTACTACTACTACTACTACTACTACTACTACTGTTGCTCCAAAATAGAAATGTTGGGATGCCACCGCTGCCATTGATCTCGCACAAGTTGCTGCTGACAAATGACTCATCTTAGGCCTTGCATATGCTCTCTTAGGCTTCATTTAGTCAATAATTGTAACATCATTGAGTCGGGGGACAGGCAGACAGGCACTTTATACATGTTAGGCTTATAGTGGTCTCCAACACCCACCACCCCACAAGGTCCAACTAGTGACTAACCCTCACTCACTCACCACGCCCCAAGTAGCTAGCTTACTAACTCCTGGATACCTATTTACTGCTAGGTGAACAGAGACATTCGGTGATAGGAAAGGCTACCAACAACTACAGCCCTTTTTCTATTTCTATTTCTATTTCTACAAACCTAGTCTATTTCCTAGTCTAAACTAACCTAACCTAACCTCACCTAACCTAACCCAACCTAACCTAAGCTAATCTAACATAACCTAACCTAACTAACTCCTGGATACCTATTTACTGCTAGGTGAACAGAGACATTCGGTGATAGGAAAGGCTACTAACAATTACAGCCCTACTTCTACAAACCTACCCTAAACCAACCTAACCTAATCTAACCTAACCTAACCTAACCTAATCTAACCTAACCTAAGCTAATCTAACATAACCTAACCTACCTAACTCCTGGATACCTATTTACTGCTAGGTGAACAGAGACATTCGGTGATAGGAAAGGCTACTAACATTTACAGCCCTACTTCTACAAACCTACCCTAAACCAACCTAACCTAATCTAACCTAACCTAACCTAACCTAACCTAATCTAACCTAACCTAAGCTAATCTAACATAACCTAACCTAACTAACTCCTGGATACCTATTTACTGCTAGGTGAACAGAGACATTCGGTGATAGGAAAGGCTACTAACATTTACAGCCCTACTTCTACAAACCTACCCTAAACCAACCTAACCTAATCTAACCTAACCTAACCTAACCTAACCTAAGCTAATCTAACATAACCTAACCTAACTAACTCCTGGATACCTATTTACTGCTAGGTGAACAGAAACATTCGGTGATAGGAAGCGCTACCAACAATTATAGCCCTATTTCTATTTCTACAAACCTAGCCTATTTCCTAGCCTAAACTAACTTAACCTAATCTAACCTAACCTAACTAATTCCTGGATACTTACTTACTGCTAGGTGAACAGTGGCATTCGGTGATAGGAAACACTACCAACAACTACAGCCCTTTTTCCATTTCTATTTCTACAAACCTAGTCTATTTCCTAGTCTGAACTAACCTAACCTAACCTAACCTCACCTAACCTAACCTCACCTCACCTCACCTCACCTTACCTTTCCTCACCTAACATAATCTCACCTCACCTCACCTCACCGAATCTCACCTAACCTAACCTAACCTAACCTCACCTCACCTCACCTCACCTCACCTCACCTCACCTCACCTCACTTAACATAATCTCACCTCACCTCACCAAAACCTCACCTCACCAAACCTCACTTCACCTCACCTCACCTCACCTAAACCTCACCTAACCTAACCTCACCTAACCTCACCTCACCTAACCTAACTAACTCCTGGATACTTACTTACTGCTAGGTGAACAGAGGCATTCGGTGATAGGAAACGCTACCAAGAATTACATCCCTTTTTCTATTTCTATTTCTACAAACCTAGCCTATTTCCTAGCCAAAACTAACCTAACCCAATCTAACCTTACCTAACCTAACCTAACTAACTCCTGATCAACCAGGCTGTGACTCATACGTCAGGTTGCGAGCAGCCGCGTCTAACAGCCTTGTTGATCAGTCCAGCAACCATGAGGCCTGGTCGACGACCGGGCCGTGGGGACGCTAAGCTCCGAAAGCACCTCAAGGAAGCATCTCAAGGTACTCCTGGATACCTATTTACTGCTAGGTGAACAGAGGCATTCGGTGATAGGAAACGCTACCAACAATTACAGCCCTATTTCTATTTCTACAAATCTAGCCTATTTCCTAGCCTAACCTAATCTAATCTAATTAACTCCTGGATACTTACTTACTGCTAGGGTGAACAGAGGCATTCGGTGATAGGAAACGCTACCAACATTTACAGCCCCTTTTCTATTTCTATTTTTACAAACCTAGCCTATTTCCTAGCCAAAACTAACCTAACCTAATCTAACCTTACCTAATCTAACCTTACCTAACCTAACTAACTCCTGATCAACCACGCTGTGACTCATACGTCAGGTTGCGAGCAGCCGCGTCTAACAGCCTTGTTGATCAGTCCAGCAACCATGAGGCCTGGTCGACGACCGGGCCGCGGGGACGCTAAGCCCCGAAAGCACCTCAAGGTACTCCTGGATACCTATTTACTGCTTGGTGAACAGAGGCATTCGGTGATAGGAAACGCTACCAACAATTACAGCCCTATTTCTATTTCTACAAACCTAACCTATTTCCTAGCAATAACTAACCTAACCTAATCTAACCTAACCTAAATTAACTTAACCTAACCTTATCTAAACTAACCTAACTAACTAACTTCTGGATACCTATTTACTGCTAGGTGAATAGAGGCATTCGGTGATAGGAAACGCTACCTACAATTACAGCCCTCTTTCTATTACTATTTCTACAAACATAGCCCATTTCCAAGCCTAAAATAACCTAACCTAACCTAACCTAACCCTCCAAACCTAGCTTATTTCCTAGCCAAAACTAACCTAACCTAACCAACTCCTGGATACCTATTTACTGCTAGGTGAACAGAGGCATTCGGTGATAAGAAACGTTACCTAAAATTCAAGCAATTTTTTTTGTCTATTTTTTTATTGTTTTTAAATGTTTATAATTTATTTATACTTGATTCATTTTTTATAATGTTTTTACCTATTTCTATTTCTACAAACGTAGCCTATTTCCTAGCCTAAATTAACCTAAAAATGTGTGTGTATATATATATATATATATATATATATATATATATATATATATATATATATATATATATATATATATATATATATATATATATATATATATATATATACATATATATATATATATAATATATATATATATATATATATATATATATATATATACCAGTCGGTGGAATAATACAAATATTACACCTAACCAACCACAAAATAACCAACCTTAACTGTACCTTACCAACATACCCTAACCAATCAACCCTAACCAACCTAAGCTTACATATTATCTAAATTGCTTATTAAACCATAATTATGCTTGTATTCTAACCTCAAATTCTAACCTAATTCTAATTCTAACCTAATTCTAATTCTAACCAACCTAACCAACCAACCAACCTAACCAACCTAATCAACCAACCTAAGCAACCTAACCTAACCATCCAACCCAACCCAACCTAACCAACCTAACCTAACCAACCTAACCTAACCTAACCAACCAACCAACCAACCAACCTAACCAACCAACCTAACCAACCAATCTAACCAACCAACCTAACCTAACCTAACCTAACCAACCAACCTAACCAACCAACCTAACCAACCAATCTAGCCTAACCAACCTAACCTAACCAACCTAACCTAACCAACCTAACCTAACCTAACCAACCTAACCTAACCTAACCTAACCAACCTAACCTAACCTAACCAACCAACCAACCTAAGCAACCAACCTAACCAACCTAAGCAACCAACCTAACCAACCTAAGCAACCTAACCAGCCTTAGCAACCTAAACAACCTAAGCAACCTAAGCAACCTAAGCAACCTAACCTAATCAACCAACTTAACCTAATCAACCTAAGCAACCTAACCTAAGCAACCTAACCTAACCAACCAACCTACTTAACCAACCTAACCTAACCAACCTAACCTAACCAACCTAACCTAACCAACCTAACCTAACCTCCCTTCTTATTATCTGACACGAACCTTCGGTTCGTGTCAGAGTCCATGAGTGTCCGTGTGCGTGTCCGTGTGAGTGTCCGTGTCCGTGTATCCATGGGGTTTTGGGTCCAGGAAGCTATTTGTGTCGACCCAAATTGCCTCCCTTCTCCCCACCTGAAATCCAGGTGGATTGAAAGACCTGCCCGAGGTCAGTAGATCCAGGTATCCGTCCGTGGCCCCCCGGACTTCAACCCTTCCCCACATTCCAAGGAGTCGGTCAATCAATCTTCGGCTATCCAGAGAATCTATCGAAACTGATGCTCCTACAGGAGGGGACACACAGAGAAATCTGTGCCCTGTACTTGCAACCGTTCCGACAGGCTCGAACGCAGGTCTATCCGGATTAGGAACTTGTTCTATCCGACTAGGCCACGCTGGAGTTGCCTTCTGAATCAAATTTGGCACTTGTATTTATATCTCATAGCAAGGTTAGTTAGTGTCTATTTATCAACAGTTGCAATGATTGAGATGTGAAGTTGTTAATTTGTGTTGACAGTTAGAAAGACCTGACAGCTTTATTTGATAAGGTTGCAGTCCCGTGAGGCAGTTTTATGAATGAATATTGGAGAATTTAGGCTAACTGACATGTGTGTGTGTGTGTGTGTGTGTTTAAAAGTATGTATTAATTAATAATTAGTGTGGTGTTTCCAAATGAGTTTGTGAATGGTAAACAAGCAATGCAATATCCAATATGTGCTATTTTAGGCCTCGTTCTGTAAAATACATGTTTTACTAGGGAAGGAAAATCCGGTTTGTTTTTTTCCCTCGTTTTATTTCAGGAATAAATAGCACATAGGCCAAGGACCGAAGGTTTTGGCTGGTTAAATATAGCGTTGTGGCCGCCATTTTCTGTGTTGGGCGGGGGGGAGGGGGTGGGGGATGGAGGGGGCGGTATGGGGGATAGGGGGGGGGGTTAGATGGTGGGGGAGAGGGGCCCTGAGGAGCTACCTTGGGAGGTGTTGTTGGTGGGGGGGGGGGGGTTGGTGGGGGAGGGGGCAGGGGGAGAGGGGCCCTGAGGAGCTACCATGGGAGGTGTTGTTGGTGGGGGTTGTCAGTTAGGTATTTAAATTGAATATTGTAAGATAGGTTATATAGGGCGAGGTGTTGAGGAAGGAATAAGAAAAGTGTTTGGGACTGAGTTGAGTGTATTAGTTGTTGTGATTGATGTTAGCAGGAAGGTAGGTGGTTGAAATGTGTAAAGATTTGTTAATGAGATCATTTGGTTAATAATGTAGGAATTAAGGGTAAGTGATCACTGGAGATAGATATTCAACAGTATATTAAGAGGCCAAGTTTTAGCAGGTAGGTAGGC
Organism: Procambarus clarkii; assembly: GCF_040958095.1. Lineage (NCBI taxonomy): Eukaryota > Metazoa > Arthropoda > Malacostraca > Decapoda > Cambaridae > Procambarus > Procambarus clarkii. The sequence goes on from NW_027189622.1 coordinate 11,434, forward strand.
CGGCCGGCCGGCAGAGAGAGACAATGGACTAACAAACAGGTAGACGTTTTCTTCATGGATGGTAAACTATTATTAAAATGGCATGTACACATTTCCATGTGCGACATTCTTGTACACACACACACACACACACACACACACACACACACACACACACACACACTGACCCACAGAGACTGCCCAAATATGTATACTAACAGCAGCAGCAGTTGGTGTTCCCAGGCAGGTCACCCATCCAAGTACTAACCAAAGTCAACGGTGTTTAACCTGACAGATGTATGGGAGGAGACGCAGTGTTCTCAAGGTGATAGGTAGGTAGGTAGTATGGCCGTTGCTATTGTATACAAGTAGTAAGTAATCACATGTGAGTGAGTGAGTGAGTCAGGATACTGGTAACTGCGGCGGGCAGGCAGGCGGAGGATACTCACACATAGCAGCCAATTCTCCATTAAAGATAGTACTTATTGCAACTATTTAGTCAAATTAACCAACAACAAATGGACTACTACTACTACTACTACTACTACTACTACTGTTGCTCCAAAATAGAAATGTTGGGATGCCACCGCTGCCATTGATCTCGCACAAGTTGCTGCTGACAAATGACTCATCTTAGGCCTTGCATATGCTCTCTTAGGCTTCATTTAGTCAATAATTGTAACATCATTGAGTCGGGGGACAGGCAGACAGGCACTTTATACATGTTAGGCTTATAGTGGTCTCCAACACCCACCACCCCACAAGGTCCAACTAGTGACTAACCCTCACTCACTCACCACGCCCCAAGTAGCTAGCTTACTAACTCCTGGATACCTATTTACTGCTAGGTGAACAGAGACATTCGGTGATAGGAAAGGCTACCAACAACTACAGCCCTTTTTCTATTTCTATTTCTATTTCTACAAACCTAGTCTATTTCCTAGTCTAAACTAACCTAACCTAACCTCACCTAACCTAACCCAACCTAACCTAAGCTAATCTAACATAACCTAACCTAACTAACTCCTGGATACCTATTTACTGCTAGGTGAACAGAGACATTCGGTGATAGGAAAGGCTACTAACATTTACAGCCCTACTTCTACAAACCTACCCTAAACCAACCTAACCTAATCTAACCTAACCTAACCTAACCTAACCTAAGCTAATCTAACATAACCTAACCTAACTAACTCCTGGATACCTATTTACTGCTAGGTGAACAGAAACATTCGGTGATAGGAAGCGCTACCAACAATTATAGCCCTATTTCTATTTCTACAAACCTAGCCTATTTCCTAGCCTAAACTAACTTAACCTAATCTAACCTAACCTAACTAATTCCTGGATACTTACTTACTGCTAGGTGAACAGTGGCATTCGGTGATAGGAAACACTACCAACAACTACAGCCCTTTTTCCATTTCTATTTCTACAAACCTAGTCTATTTCCTAGTCTGAACTAACCTAACCTAACCTAACCTCACCTAACCTAACCTCACCTCACCTCACCTCACCTTACCTTTCCTCACCTAACATAATCTCACCTCACCTCACCTCACCGAATCTCACCTAACCTAACCTAACCTAACCTCACCTCACCTCACCTCACCTCACCTCACCTCACCTCACCTCACTTAACATAATCTCACCTCACCTCACCAAAACCTCACCTCACCAAACCTCACTTCACCTCACCTCACCTCACCTAAACCTCACCTAACCTAACCTCACCTAACCTCACCTCACCTAACCTAACTAACTCCTGGATACTTACTTACTGCTAGGTGAACAGAGGCATTCGGTGATAGGAAACGCTACCAAGAATTACATCCCTTTTTCTATTTCTATTTCTACAAACCTAGCCTATTTCCTAGCCAAAACTAACCTAACCCAATCTAACCTTACCTAACCTAACCTAACTAACTCCTGATCAACCAGGCTGTGACTCATACGTCAGGTTGCGAGCAGCCGCGTCTAACAGCCTTGTTGATCAGTCCAGCAACCATGAGGCCTGGTCGACGACCGGGCCGTGGGGACGCTAAGCTCCGAAAGCACCTCAAGGAAGCATCTCAAGGTACTCCTGGATACCTATTTACTGCTAGGTGAACAGAGGCATTCGGTGATAGGAAACGCTACCAACAATTACAGCCCTATTTCTATTTCTACAAATCTAGCCTATTTCCTAGCCTAACCTAATCTAATCTAATTAACTCCTGGATACTTACTTACTGCTAGGGTGAACAGAGGCATTCGGTGATAGGAAACGCTACCAACATTTACAGCCCCTTTTCTATTTCTATTTTTACAAACCTAGCCTATTTCCTAGCCAAAACTAACCTAACCTAATCTAACCTTACCTAATCTAACCTTACCTAACCTAACTAACTCCTGATCAACCACGCTGTGACTCATACGTCAGGTTGCGAGCAGCCGCGTCTAACAGCCTTGTTGATCAGTCCAGCAACCATGAGGCCTGGTCGACGACCGGGCCGCGGGGACGCTAAGCCCCGAAAGCACCTCAAGGTACTCCTGGATACCTATTTACTGCTTGGTGAACAGAGGCATTCGGTGATAGGAAACGCTACCAACAATTACAGCCCTATTTCTATTTCTACAAACCTAACCTATTTCCTAGCAATAACTAACCTAACCTAATCTAACCTAACCTAAATTAACTTAACCTAACCTTATCTAAACTAACCTAACTAACTAACTTCTGGATACCTATTTACTGCTAGGTGAATAGAGGCATTCGGTGATAGGAAACGCTACCTACAATTACAGCCCTCTTTCTATTACTATTTCTACAAACATAGCCCATTTCCAAGCCTAAAATAACCTAACCTAACCTAACCTAACCCTCCAAACCTAGCTTATTTCCTAGCCAAAACTAACCTAACCTAACCAACTCCTGGATACCTATTTACTGCTAGGTGAACAGAGGCATTCGGTGATAAGAAACGTTACCTAAAATTCAAGCAATTTTTTTTTGTCTATTTTTTTATTGTTTTTAAATGTTTATAATTTATTTATACTTGATTCATTTTTTATAATGTTTTTACCTATTTCTATTTCTACAAACGTAGCCTATTTCCTAGCCTAAATTAACCTAAAAATGTGTGTGTATATATATATATATATATATATATATATATATATATATATATATATATATATATATATATATATATATATATATATATATATATATACATATATATATATATATATATATATATATATATATATATATATATATATCAGTCGGTGGAATAATACAAATATTACACCTAACCAACCACAAAATAACCAACCTTAACTGTACCTTACCAACATACCCTAACCAATCAACCCTAACCAACCTAAGCTTACATATTATCTAAATTGCTTATTAAACCATAATTATGCTTGTATTCTAACCTCAAATTCTAACCTAATTCTAATTCTAACCTAATTCTAATTCTAACCAACCTAACCAACCAACCAACCTAACCAACCTAATCAACCAACCTAAGCAACCTAACCTAACCATCCAACCCAACCCAACCTAACCAACCTAACCTAACCAACCTAACCTAACCTAACCAACCAACCAACCAACCAACCTAACCAACCAACCTAACCAACCAATCTAACCAACCAACCTAACCTAACCTAACCTAACCAACCAACCTAACCAACCAACCTAACCAACCAATCTAGCCTAACCAACCTAACCTAACCAACCTAACCTAACCAACCTAACCTAACCTAACCAACCTAACCTAACCTAACCTAACCAACCTAACCTAACCTAACCAACCAACCAACCTAAGCAACCAACCTAACCAACCTAAGCAACCAACCTAACCAACCTAAGCAACCTAACCAGCCTTAGCAACCTAAACAACCTAAGCAACCTAAGCAACCTAAGCAACCTAACCTAATCAACCAACTTAACCTAATCAACCTAAGCAACCTAACCTAAGCAACCTAACCTAACCAACCAACCTACTTAACCAACCTAACCTAACCAACCTAACCTAACCAACCTAACCTAACCAACCTAACCTAACCTCCCTTCTTATTATCTGACACGAACCTTCGGTTCGTGTCAGAGTCCATGAGTGTCCGTGTGCGTGTCCGTGTGAGTGTCCGTGTCCGTGTATCCATGGGGTTTTGGGTCCAGGAAGCTATTTGTGTCGACCCAAATTGCCTCCCTTCTCCCCACCTGAAATCCAGGTGGATTGAAAGACCTGCCCGAGGTCAGTAGATCCAGGTATCCGTCCGTGGCCCCCCGGACTTCAACCCTTCCCCACATTCCAAGGAGTCGGTCAATCAATCTTCGGCTATCCAGAGAATCTATCGAAACTGATGCTCCTACAGGAGGGGACACACAGAGAAATCTGTGCCCTGTACTTGCAACCGTTCCGACAGGCTCGAACGCAGGTCTATCCGGATTAGGAACTTGTTCTATCCGACTAGGCCACGCTGGAGTTGCCTTCTGAATCAAATTTGGCACTTGTATTTATATCTCATAGCAAGGTTAGTTAGTGTCTATTTATCAACAGTTGCAATGATTGAGATGTGAAGTTGTTAATTTGTGTTGACAGTTAGAAAGACCTGACAGCTTTATTTGATAAGGTTGCAGTCCCGTGAGGCAGTTTTATGAATGAATATTGGAGAATTTAGGCTAACTGACATGTGTGTGTGTGTGTGTGTGTGTTTAAAAGTATGTATTAATTAATAATTAGTGTGGTGTTTCCAAATGAGTTTGTGAATGGTAAACAAGCAATGCAATATCCAATATGTGCTATTTTAGGCCTCGTTCTGTAAAATACATGTTTTACTAGGGAAGGAAAATCCGGTTTGTTTTTTTCCCTCGTTTTATTTCAGGAATAAATAGCACATAGGCCAAGGACCGAAGGTTTTGGCTGGTTAAATATAGCGTTGTGGCCGCCATTTTCTGTGTTGGGCGGGGGGGAGGGGGTGGGGGATGGAGGGGGCGGTATGGGGGATAGGGGGGGGGGTTAGATGGTGGGGGAGAGGGGCCCTGAGGAGCTACCTTGGGAGGTGTTGTTGGTGGGGGGGGGGGGTTGGTGGGGGAGGGGGCAGGGGGAGAGGGGCCCTGAGGAGCTACCATGGGAGGTGTTGTTGGTGGGGGTTGTCAGTTAGGTATTTAAATTGAATATTGTAAGATAGGTTATATAGGGCGAGGTGTTGAGGAAGGAATAAGAAAAGTGTTTGGGACTGAGTTGAGTGTATTAGTTGTTGTGATTGATGTTAGCAGGAAGGTAGGTGGTTGAAATGTGTAAAGATTTGTTAATGAGATCATTTGGTTAATAATGTAGGAATTAAGGGTAAGTGATCACTGGAGATAGATATTCAACAGTATATTAAGAGGCCAAGTTTTAGCAGGTAGGTAGGCCGGCCGGCCGGCAGAGAGAGACAATGGACTAACAAACAGGTAGACGTTTTCTTCATGGATGGTAAACTATTATTAAAATGGCATGTACACATTTCCATGTGCGACATTCTTGTACACACACACACACACACACACACACACACACACACACACACACACACACACTGACCCACAGAGACTGCCCAAATATGTATACTAACAGCAGCAGCAGTTGGTGTTCCCAGGCAGGTCACCCATCCAAGTACTAACCAAAGTCAACGGTGTTTAACCTGACAGATGTATGGGAGGAGACGCAGTGTTCTCAAGGTGATAGGTAGGTAGGTAGTATGGCCGTTGCTATTGTATACAAGTAGTAAGTAATCACATGTGAGTGAGTGAGTGAGTCAGGATACTGGTAACTGCGGCGGGCAGGCAGGCGGAGGATACTCACACATAGCAGCCAATTCTCCATTAAAGATAGTACTTATTGCAACTATTTAGTCAAATTAACCAACAACAAATGGACTACTACTACTACTACTACTACTACTACTACTGTTGCTCCAAAATAGAAATGTTGGGATGCCACCGCTGCCATTGATCTCGCACAAGTTGCTGCTGACAAATGACTCATCTTAGGCCTTGCATATGCTCTCTTAGGCTTCATTTAGTCAATAATTGTAACATCATTGAGTCGGGGGACAGGCAGACAGGCACTTTATACATGTTAGGCTTATAGTGGTCTCCAACACCCACCACCCCACAAGGTCCAACTAGTGACTAACCCTCACTCACTCACCACGCCCCAAGTAGCTAGCTTACTAACTCCTGGATACCTATTTACTGCTAGGTGAACAGAGACATTCGGTGATAGGAAAGGCTACCAACAACTACAGCCCTTTTTCTATTTCTATTTCTATTTCTACAAACCTAGTCTATTTCCTAGTCTAAACTAACCTAACCTAACCTCACCTAACCTAACCCAACCTAACCTAAGCTAATCTAACATAACCTAACCTAACTAACTCCTGGATACCTATTTACTGCTAGGTGAACAGAGACATTCGGTGATAGGAAAGGCTACTAACATTTACAGCCCTACTTCTACAAACCTACCCTAAACCAACCTAACCTAATCTAACCTAACCTAACCTAACCTAACCTAATCTAACCTAACCTAAGCTAATCTAACATAACCTAACCTAACTAACTCCTGGATACCTATTTACTGCTAGGTGAACAGAGACATTCGGTGATAGGAAAGGCTACTAACATTTACAGCCCTACTTCTACAAACCTACCCTAAACCAACCTAACCTAATCTAACCTAACCTAACCTAACCTAACCTAAGCTAATCTAACATAACCTAACCTAACTAACTCCTGGATACCTATTTACTGCTAGGTGAACAGAAACATTCGGTGATAGGAAGCGCTACCAACAATTATAGCCCTATTTCTATTTCTACAAACCTAGCCTATTTCCTAGCCTAAACTAACTTAACCTAATCTAACCTAACCTAACTAATTCCTGGATACTTACTTACTGCTAGGTGAACAGTGGCATTCGGTGATAGGAAACACTACCAACAACTACAGCCCTTTTTCCATTTCTATTTCTACAAACCTAGTCTATTTCCTAGTCTGAACTAACCTAACCTAACCTAACCTCACCTAACCTAACCTCACCTCACCTCACCTCACCTTACCTTTCCTCACCTAACATAATCTCACCTCACCTCACCTCACCGAATCTCACCTAACCTAACCTAACCTAACCTCACCTCACCTCACCTCACCTCACCTCACCTCACCTCACCTCACTTAACATAATCTCACCTCACCTCACCAAAACCTCACCTCACCAAACCTCACTTCACCTCACCTCACCTCACCTAAACCTCACCTAACCTAACCTCACCTAACCTCACCTCACCTAACCTAACTAACTCCTGGATACTTACTTACTGCTAGGTGAACAGAGGCATTCGGTGATAGGAAACGCTACCAAGAATTACATCCCTTTTTTCTATTTCTATTTCTACAAACCTAGCCTATTTCCTAGCCAAAACTAACCTAACCCAATCTAACCTTACCTAACCTAACCTAACTAACTCCTGATCAACCAGGCTGTGACTCATACGTCAGGTTGCGAGCAGCCGCGTCTAACAGCCTTGTTGATCAGTCCAGCAACCATGAGGCCTGGTCGACGACCGGGCCGTGGGGACGCTAAGCTCCGAAAGCACCTCAAGGAAGCATCTCAAGGTACTCCTGGATACCTATTTACTGCTAGGTGAACAGAGGCATTCGGTGATAGGAAACGCTACCAACAATTACAGCCCTATTTCTATTTCTACAAATCTAGCCTATTTCCTAGCCTAACCTAATCTAATCTAATTAACTCCTGGATACTTACTTACTGCTAGGGTGAACAGAGGCATTCGGTGATAGGAAACGCTACCAACATTTACAGCCCCTTTTCTATTTCTATTTTTACAAACCTAGCCTATTTCCTAGCCAAAACTAACCTAACCTAATCTAACCTTACCTAATCTAACCTTACCTAACCTAACTAACTCCTGATCAACCACGCTGTGACTCATACGTCAGGTTGCGAGCAGCCGCGTCTAACAGCCTTGTTGATCAGTCCAGCAACCATGAGGCCTGGTCGACGACCGGGCCGCGGGGACGCTAAGCCCCGAAAGCACCTCAAGGTACTCCTGGATACCTATTTACTGCTTGGTGAACAGAGGCATTCGGTGATAGGAAACGCTACCAACAATTACAGCCCTATTTCTATTTCTACAAACCTAACCTATTTCCTAGCAATAACTAACCTAACCTAATCTAACCTAACCTAAATTAACTTAACCTAACCTTATCTAAACTAACCTAACTAACTAACTTCTGGATACCTATTTACTGCTAGGTGAATAGAGGCATTCGGTGATAGGAAACGCTACCTACAATTACAGCCCTCTTTCTATTACTATTTCTACAAACATAGCCCATTTCCAAGCCTAAAATAACCTAACCTAACCTAACCTAACCCTCCAAACCTAGCTTATTTCCTAGCCAAAACTAACCTAACCTAACCAACTCCTGGATACCTATTTACTGCTAGGTGAACAGAGGCATTCGGTGATAAGAAACGTTACCTAAAATTCAAGCAATTTTTTTTGTCTATTTTTTTATTGTTTTTAAATGTTTATAATTTATTTATACTTGATTCATTTTTTATAATGTTTTTACCTATTTCTATTTCTACAAACGTAGCCTATTTCCTAGCCTAAATTAACCTAAAAATGTGTGTGTATATATATATATATATATATATATATATATATATATATATATATATATATATATATATATATATATATATATATATATATATATATATATATATATATATATATATATATATATATATATATATATATATATATATATATATATATATATATATACCAGTCGGTGGAATAATACAAATATTACACCTAACCAACCACAAAATAACCAACCTTAACTGTACCTTACCAACATACCCTAACCAATCAACCCTAACCAACCTAAGCTTACATATTATCTAAATTGCTTATTAAACCATAATTATGCTTGTATTCTAACCTCAAATTCTAACCTAATTCTAATTCTAACCTAATTCTAATTCTAACCAACCTAACCAACCAACCAACCTAACCAACCTAATCAACCAACCTAAGCAACCTAACCTAACCATCCAACCCAACCCAACCTAACCAACCTAACCTAACCAACCTAACCTAACCTAACCAACCAACCAACCAACCAACCTAACCAACCAACCTAACCAACCAATCTAACCAACCAACCTAACCTAACCTAACCTAACCAACCAACCTAACCAACCAACCTAACCAACCAATCTAGCCTAACCAACCTAACCTAACCAACCTAACCTAACCAACCTAACCTAACCTAACCAACCTAACCTAACCTAACCTAACCAACCTAACCTAACCTAACCAACCAACCAACCTAAGCAACCAACCTAACCAACCTAAGCAACCAACCTAACCAACCTAAGCAACCTAACCAGCCTTAGCAACCTAAACAACCTAAGCAACCTAAGCAACCTAAGCAACCTAACCTAATCAACCAACTTAACCTAATCAACCTAAGCAACCTAACCTAAGCAACCTAACCTAACCAACCAACCTACTTAACCAACCTAACCTAACCAACCTAACCTAACCAACCTAACCTAACCAACCTAACCTAACCTCCCTTCTTATTATCTGACACGAACCTTCGGTTCGTGTCAGAGTCCATGAGTGTCCGTGTGCGTGTCCGTGTGAGTGTCCGTGTCCGTGTATCCATGGGGTTTTGGGTCCAGGAAGCTATTTGTGTCGACCCAAATTGCCTCCCTTCTCCCCACCTGAAATCCAGGTGGATTGAAAGACCTGCCCGAGGTCAGTAGATCCAGGTATCCGTCCGTGGCCCCCCGGACTTCAACCCTTCCCCACATTCCAAGGAGTCGGTCAATCAATCTTCGGCTATCCAGAGAATCTATCGAAACTGATGCTCCTACAGGAGGGGACACACAGAGAAATCTGTGCCCTGTACTTGCAACCGTTCCGACAGGCTCGAACGCAGGTCTATCCGGATTAGGAACTTGTTCTATCCGACTAGGCCACGCTGGAGTTGCCTTCTGAATCAAATTTGGCACTTGTATTTATATCTCATAGCAAGGTTAGTTAGTGTCTATTTATCAACAGTTGCAATGATTGAGATGTGAAGTTGTTAATTTGTGTTGACAGTTAGAAAGACCTGACAGCTTTATTTGATAAGGTTGCAGTCCCGTGAGGCAGTTTTATGAATGAATATTGGAGAATTTAGGCTAACTGACATGTGTGTGTGTGTGTGTGTGTGTTTAAAAGTATGTATTAATTAATAATTAGTGTGGTGTTTCCAAATGAGTTTGTGAATGGTAAACAAGCAATGCAATATCCAATATGTGCTATTTTAGGCCTCGTTCTGTAAAATACATGTTTTACTAGGGAAGGAAAATCCGGTTTGTTTTTTTCCCTCGTTTTATTTCAGGAATAAATAGCACATAGGCCAAGGACCGAAGGTTTTGGCTGGTTAAATATAGCGTTGTGGCCGCCATTTTCTGTGTTGGGCGGGGGGGAGGGGGTGGGGGATGGAGGGGGCGGTATGGGGGATAGGGGGGGGGGTTAGATGGTGGGGGAGAGGGGCCCTGAGGAGCTACCTTGGGAGGTGTTGTTGGTGGGGGGGGGGGGGTTGGTGGGGGAGGGGGCAGGGGGAGAGGGGCCCTGAGGAGCTACCATGGGAGGTGTTGTTGGTGGGGGTTGTCAGTTAGGTATTTAAATTGAATATTGTAAGATAGGTTATATAGGGCGAGGTGTTGAGGAAGGAATAAGAAAAGTGTTTGGGACTGAGTTGAGTGTATTAGTTGTTGTGATTGATGTTAGCAGGAAGGTAGGTGGTTGAAATGTGTAAAGATTTGTTAATGAGATCATTTGGTTAATAATGTAGGAATTAAGGGTAAGTGATCACTGGAGATAGATATTCAACAGTATATTAAGAGGCCAAGTTTTAGCAGGTAGGTAGGCCGGCCGGCCGGCAGAGAGAGACAATGGACTAACAAACAGGTAGACGTTTTCTTCATGGATGGTAAACTATTATTAAAATGGCATGTACACATTTCCATGTGCGACATTCTTGTACACACACACACACACACACACACACACACACACACACACACACACACACACTGACCCACAGAGACTGCCCAAATATGTATACTAACAGCAGCAGCAGTTGGTGTTCCCAGGCAGGTCACCCATCCAAGTACTAACCAAAGTCAACGGTGTTTAACCTGACAGATGTATGGGAGGAGACGCAGTGTTCTCAAGGTGATAGGTAGGTAGGTAGTATGGCCGTTGCTATTGTATACAAGTAGTAAGTAATCACATGTGAGTGAGTGAGTGAGTCAGGATACTGGTAACTGCGGCGGGCAGGCAGGCGGAGGATACTCACACATAGCAGCCAATTCTCCATTAAAGATAGTACTTATTGCAACTATTTAGTCAAATTAACCAACAACAAATGGACTACTACTACTACTACTACTACTACTACTACTGTTGCTCCAAAATAGAAATGTTGGGATGCCACCGCTGCCATTGATCTCGCACAAGTTGCTGCTGACAAATGACTCATCTTAGGCCTTGCATATGCTCTCTTAGGCTTCATTTAGTCAATAATTGTAACATCATTGAGTCGGGGGACAGGCAGACAGGCACTTTATACATGTTAGGCTTATAGTGGTCTCCAACACCCACCACCCCACAAGGTCCAACTAGTGACTAACCCTCACTCACTCACCACGCCCCAAGTAGCTAGCTTACTAACTCCTGGATACCTATTTACTGCTAGGTGAACAGAGACATTCGGTGATAGGAAAGGCTACCAACAACTACAGCCCTTTTTCTATTTCTATTTCTATTTCTACAAACCTAGTCTATTTCCTAGTCTAAACTAACCTAACCTAACCTCACCTAACCTAACCCAACCTAACCTAAGCTAATCTAACATAACCTAACCTAACTAACTCCTGGATACCTATTTACTGCTAGGTGAACAGAGACATTCGGTGATAGGAAAGGCTACTAACATTTACAGCCCTACTTCTACAAACCTACCCTAAACCAACCTAACCTAATCTAACCTAACCTAACCTAACCTAACCTAAGCTAATCTAACATAACCTAACCTAACTAACTCCTGGATACCTATTTACTGCTAGGTGAACAGAAACATTCGGTGATAGGAAGCGCTACCAACAATTATAGCCCTATTTCTATTTCTACAAACCTAGCCTATTTCCTAGCCTAAACTAACTTAACCTAATCTAACCTAACCTAACTAATTCCTGGATACTTACTTACTGCTAGGTGAACAGTGGCATTCGGTGATAGGAAACACTACCAACAACTACAGCCCTTTTTCCATTTCTATTTCTACAAACCTAGTCTATTTCCTAGTCTGAACTAACCTAACCTAACCTAACCTCACCTAACCTAACCTCACCTCACCTCACCTCACCTTACCTTTCCTCACCTAACATAATCTCACCTCACCTCACCTCACCGAATCTCACCTAACCTAACCTAACCTAACCTCACCTCACCTCACCTCACCTCACCTCACCTCACCTCACCTCACTTAACATAATCTCACCTCACCTCACCAAAACCTCACCTCACCAAACCTCACCTCACCTCACCTCACCTCACCTAAACCTCACCTAACCTAACCTCACCTAACCTCACCTCACCTAACCTAACTAACTCCTGGATACTTACTTACTGCTAGGTGAACAGAGGCATTCGGTGATAGGAAACGCTACCAAGAATTACATCCCTTTTTCTATTTCTATTTCTACAAACCTAGCCTATTTCCTAGCCAAAACTAACCTAACCCAATCTAACCTTACCTAACCTAACCTAACTAACTCCTGATCAACCAGGCTGTGACTCATACGTCAGGTTGCGAGCAGCCGCGTCTAACAGCCTTGTTGATCAGTCCAGCAACCATGAGGCCTGGTCGACGACCGGGCCGTGGGGACGCTAAGCTCCGAAAGCACCTCAAGGAAGCATCTCAAGGTACTCCTGGATACCTATTTACTGCTAGGTGAACAGAGGCATTCGGTGATAGGAAACGCTACCAACAATTACAGCCCTATTTCTATTTCTACAAATCTAGCCTATTTCCTAGCCTAACCTAATCTAATCTAATTAACTCCTGGATACTTACTTACTGCTAGGGTGAACAGAGGCATTCGGTGATAGGAAACGCTACCAACATTTACAGCCCCTTTTCTATTTCTATTTTACAAACCTAGCCTATTTCCTAGCCAAAACTAACCTAACCTAATCTAACCTTACCTAATCTAACCTTACCTAACCTAACTAACTCCTGATCAACCACGCTGTGACTCATACGTCAGGTTGCGAGCAGCCGCGTCTAACAGCCTTGTTGATCAGTCCAGCAACCATGAGGCCTGGTCGACGACCGGGCCGCGGGGACGCTAAGCCCCGAAAGCACCTCAAGGTACTCCTGGATACCTATTTACTGCTTGGTGAACAGAGGCATTCGGTGATAGGAAACGCTACCAACAATTACAGCCCTATTTCTATTTCTACAAACCTAACCTATTTCCTAGCAATAACTAACCTAACCTAATCTAACCTAACCTAAATTAACTTAACCTAACCTTATCTAAACTAACCTAACTAACTAACTTCTGGATACCTATTTACTGCTAGGTGAATAGAGGCATTCGGTGATAGGAAACGCTACCTACAATTACAGCCCTCTTTCTATTACTATTTCTACAAACATAGCCCATTTCCAAGCCTAAAATAACCTAACCTAACCTAACCTAACCCTCCAAACCTAGCTTATTTCCTAGCCAAAACTAACCTAACCTAACCAACTCCTGGATACCTATTTACTGCTAGGTGAACAGAGGCATTCGGTGATAAGAAACGTTACCTAAAATTCAAGCAATTTTTTTTGTCTATTTTTTTATTGTTTTTAAATGTTTATAATTTATTTATACTTGATTCATTTTTTATAATGTTTTTACCTATTTCTATTTCTACAAACGTAGCCTATTTCCTAGCCTAAATTAACCTAAAAATGTGTGTGTATATATATATATATATATATATATATATATATATATATATATATATATATATATATATATATATATATATATATATATATATATATATACATATATATATATATATATATATATATATATATATATATATATATATCAGTCGGTGGAATAATACAAATATTACACCTAACCAACCACAAAATAACCAACCTTAACTGTACCTTACCAACATACCCTAACCAATCAACCCTAACCAACCTAAGCTTACATATTATCTAAATTGCTTATTAAACCATAATTATGCTTGTATTCTAACCTCAAATTCTAACCTAATTCTAATTCTAACCTAATTCTAATTCTAACCAACCTAACCAACCAACCAACCTAACCAACCTAATCAACCAACCTAAGCAACCTAACCTAACCATCCAACCCAACCCAACCTAACCAACCTAACCTAACCAACCTAACCTAACCTAACCAACCAACCAACCAACCAACCTAACCAACCAACCTAACCAACCAATCTAACCAACCAACCTAACCTAACCTAACCTAACCAACCAACCTAACCAACCAACCTAACCAACCAATCTAGCCTAACCAACCTAACCTAACCAACCTAACCTAACCAACCTAACCTAACCTAACCAACCTAACCTAACCTAACCTAACCAACCTAACCTAACCTAACCAACCAACCAACCTAAGCAACCAACCTAACCAACCTAAGCAACCAACCTAACCAACCTAAGCAACCTAACCAGCCTTAGCAACCTAAACAACCTAAGCAACCTAAGCAACCTAAGCAACCTAACCTAATCAACCAACTTAACCTAATCAACCTAAGCAACCTAACCTAAGCAACCTAACCTAACCAACCAACCTACTTAACCAACCTAACCTAACCAACCTAACCTAACCAACCTAACCTAACCAACCTAACCTAACCTCCCTTCTTATTATCTGACACGAACCTTCGGTTCGTGTCAGAGTCCATGAGTGTCCGTGTGCGTGTCCGTGTGAGTGTCCGTGTCCGTGTATCCATGGGGTTTTGGGTCCAGGAAGCTATTTGTGTCGACCCAAATTGCCTCCCTTCTCCCCACCTGAAATCCAGGTGGATTGAAAGACCTGCCCGAGGTCAGTAGATCCAGGTATCCGTCCGTGGCCCCCCGGACTTCAACCCTTCCCCACATTCCAAGGAGTCGGTCAATCAATCTTCGGCTATCCAGAGAATCTATCGAAACTGATGCTCCTACAGGAGGGGACACACAGAGAAATCTGTGCCCTGTACTTGCAACCGTTCCGACAGGCTCGAACGCAGGTCTATCCGGATTAGGAACTTGTTCTATCCGACTAGGCCACGCTGGAGTTGCCTTCTGAATCAAATTTGGCACTTGTATTTATATCTCATAGCAAGGTTAGTTAGTGTCTTTTTATCAACAGTTGCAATGATTGAGATGTGAAGTTGTTAATTTGTGTTGACAGTTAGAAAGACCTGACAGCTTTATTTGATAAGGTTGCAGTCCCGTGAGGCAGTTTTATGAATGAATATTGGAGAATTTAGGCTAACTGACATGTGTGTGTGTGTGTGTGTGTGTTTAAAAGTATGTATTAATTAATAATTAGTGTGGTGTTTCCAAATGAGTTTGTGAATGGTAAACAAGCAATGCAATATCCAATATGTGCTATTTTAGGCCTCGTTCTGTAAAATACATGTTTTACTAGGGAAGGAAAATCCGGTTTGTTTTTTTCCCTCGTTTTATTTCAGGAATAAATAGCACATAGGCCAAGGACCGAAGGTTTTGGCTGGTTAAATATAGCGTTGTGGCCGCCATTTTCTGTGTTGGGCGGGGGGGAGGGGGTGGGGGATGGAGGGGGCGGTATGGGGGATAGGGGGGGGGGGTTAGATGGTGGGGGAGAGGGGCCCTGAGGAGCTACCTTGGGAGGTGTTGTTGGTGGGGGGGGGGGGTTGGTGGGGGAGGGGGCAGGGGGAGAGGGGCCCTGAGGAGCTACCATGGGAGGTGTTGTTGGTGGGGGTTGTCAGTTAGGTATTTAAATTGAATATTGTAAGATAGGTTATATAGGGCGAGGTGTTGAGGAAGGAATAAGAAAAGTGTTTGGGACTGAGTTGAGTGTATTAGTTGTTGTGATTGATGTTAGCAGGAAGGTAGGTGGTTGAAATGTGTAAAGATTTGTTAATGAGATCATTTGGTTAATAATGTAGGAATTAAGGGTAAGTGATCACTGGAGATAGATATTCAACAGTATATTAAGAGGCCAAGTTTTAGCAGGTAGGTAGGCCGGCCGGCCGGCAGAGAGAGACAATGGACTAACAAACAGGTAGACGTTTTCTTCATGGATGGTAAACTATTATTAAAATGGCATGTACACATTTCCATGTGCGACATTCTTGTACACACACACACACACACACACACACACACACACACACACACACACACACTGACCCACAGAGACTGCCCAAATATGTATACTAACAGCAGCAGCAGTTGGTGTTCCCAGGCAGGTCACCCATCCAAGTACTAACCAAAGTCAACGGTGTTTAACCTGACAGATGTATGGGAGGAGACGCAGTGTTCTCAAGGTGATAGGTAGGTAGGTAGTATGGCCGTTGCTATTGTATACAAGTAGTAAGTAATCACATGTGAGTGAGTGAGTGAGTCAGGATACTGGTAACTGCGGCGGGCAGGCAGGCGGAGGATACTCACACATAGCAGCCAATTCTCCATTAAAGATAGTACTTATTGCAACTATTTAGTCAAATTAACCAACAACAAATGGACTACTACTACTACTACTACTACTACTACTACTGTTGCTCCAAAATAGAAATGTTGGGATGCCACCGCTGCCATTGATCTCGCACAAGTTGCTGCTGACAAATGACTCATCTTAGGCCTTGCATATGCTCTCTTAGGCTTCATTTAGTCAATAATTGTAACATCATTGAGTCGGGGGACAGGCAGACAGGCACTTTATACATGTTAGGCTTATAGTGGTCTCCAACACCCACCACCCCACAAGGTCCAACTAGTGACTAACCCTCACTCACTCACCACGCCCCAAGTAGCTAGCTTACTAACTCCTGGATACCTATTTACTGCTAGGTGAACAGAGACATTCGGTGATAGGAAAGGCTACCAACAACTACAGCCCTTTTTCTATTTCTATTTCTATTTCTACAAACCTAGTCTATTTCCTAGTCTAAACTAACCTAACCTAACCTCACCTAACCTAACCCAACCTAACCTAAGCTAATCTAACATAACCTAACCTAACTAACTCCTGGATACCTATTTACTGCTAGGTGAACAGAGACATTCGGTGATAGGAAAGGCTACTAACAATTACAGCCCTACTTCTACAAACCTACCCTAAACCAACCTAACCTAATCTAACCTAACCTAACCTAACCTAATCTAACCTAACCTAAGCTAATCTAACATAACCTAACCTACCTAACTCCTGGATACCTATTTACTGCTAGGTGAACAGAGACATTCGGTGATAGGAAAGGCTACTAACATTTACAGCCCTACTTCTACAAACCTACCCTAAACCAACCTAACCTAATCTAACCTAACCTAACCTAACCTAACCTAATCTAACCTAACCTAAGCTAATCTAACATAACCTAACCTAACTAACTCCTGGATACCTATTTACTGCTAGGTGAACAGAGACATTCGGTGATAGGAAAGGCTACTAACATTTACAGCCCTACTTCTACAAACCTACCCTAAACCAACCTAACCTAATCTAACCTAACCTAACCTAACCTAACCTAAGCTAATCTAACATAACCTAACCTAACTAACTCCTGGATACCTATTTACTGCTAGGTGAACAGAAACATTCGGTGATAGGAAGCGCTACCAACAATTATAGCCCTATTTCTATTTCTACAAACCTAGCCTATTTCCTAGCCTAAACTAACTTAACCTAATCTAACCTAACCTAACTAATTCCTGGATACTTACTTACTGCTAGGTGAACAGTGGCATTCGGTGATAGGAAACACTACCAACAACTACAGCCCTTTTTCCATTTCTATTTCTACAAACCTAGTCTATTTCCTAGTCTGAACTAACCTAACCTAACCTAACCTCACCTAACCTAACCTCACCTCACCTCACCTCACCTTACCTTTCCTCACCTAACATAATCTCACCTCACCTCACCTCACCGAATCTCACCTAACCTAACCTAACCTAACCTCACCTCACCTCACCTCACCTCACCTCACCTCACCTCACCTCACCTCACTTAACATAATCTCACCTCACCTCACCAAAACCTCACCTCACCAAACCTCACTTCACCTCACCTCACCTCACCTAAACCTCACCTAACCTAACCTCACCTAACCTCACCTCACCTAACCTAACTAACTCCTGGATACTTACTTAC
The DNA here is from genome assembly GCF_040958095.1 of Procambarus clarkii. Taxonomy (NCBI): domain Eukaryota; kingdom Metazoa; phylum Arthropoda; class Malacostraca; order Decapoda; family Cambaridae; genus Procambarus; species Procambarus clarkii. The sequence goes on from NW_027189622.1 coordinate 29,940, forward strand.
TGCTAGGTGAACAGAGGCATTCGGTGATAGGAAACGCTACCAAGAATTACATCCCTTTTTCTATTTCTATTTCTACAAACCTAGCCTATTTCCTAGCCAAAACTAACCTAACCCAATCTAACCTTACCTAACCTAACCTAACTAACTCCTGATCAACCAGGCTGTGACTCATACGTCAGGTTGCGAGCAGCCGCGTCTAACAGCCTTGTTGATCAGTCCAGCAACCATGAGGCCTGGTCGACGACCGGGCCGTGGGGACGCTAAGCTCCGAAAGCACCTCAAGGAAGCATCTCAAGGTACTCCTGGATACCTATTTACTGCTAGGTGAACAGAGGCATTCGGTGATAGGAAACGCTACCAACAATTACAGCCCTATTTCTATTTCTACAAATCTAGCCTATTTCCTAGCCTAACCTAATCTAATCTAATTAACTCCTGGATACTTACTTACTGCTAGGGTGAACAGAGGCATTCGGTGATAGGAAACGCTACCAACATTTACAGCCCCTTTTCTATTTCTATTTTTACAAACCTAGCCTATTTCCTAGCCAAAACTAACCTAACCTAATCTAACCTTACCTAATCTAACCTTACCTAACCTAACTAACTCCTGATCAACCACGCTGTGACTCATACGTCAGGTTGCGAGCAGCCGCGTCTAACAGCCTTGTTGATCAGTCCAGCAACCATGAGGCCTGGTCGACGACCGGGCCGCGGGGACGCTAAGCCCCGAAAGCACCTCAAGGTACTCCTGGATACCTATTTACTGCTTGGTGAACAGAGGCATTCGGTGATAGGAAACGCTACCAACAATTACAGCCCTATTTCTATTTCTACAAACCTAACCTATTTCCTAGCAATAACTAACCTAACCTAATCTAACCTAACCTAAATTAACTTAACCTAACCTTATCTAAACTAACCTAACTAACTAACTTCTGGATACCTATTTACTGCTAGGTGAATAGAGGCATTCGGTGATAGGAAACGCTACCTACAATTACAGCCCTCTTTCTATTACTATTTCTACAAACATAGCCCATTTCCAAGCCTAAAATAACCTAACCTAACCTAACCTAACCCTCCAAACCTAGCTTATTTCCTAGCCAAAACTAACCTAACCTAACCAACTCCTGGATACCTATTTACTGCTAGGTGAACAGAGGCATTCGGTGATAAGAAACGTTACCTAAAATTCAAGCAATTTTTTTTGTCTATTTTTTTATTGTTTTTAAATGTTTATAATTTATTTATACTTGATTCATTTTTTATAATGTTTTTACCTATTTCTATTTCTACAAACGTAGCCTATTTCCTAGCCTAAATTAACCTAAAAATGTGTGTGTATATATATATATATATATATATATATATATATATATATATATATATATATATATATATATATATATATATATATATATATATATATATATATATATATATATATATATATATACATATATATATATATATATATATATATATATATATATACCAGTCGGTGGAATAATACAAATATTACACCTAACCAACCACAAAATAACCAACCTTAACTGTACCTTACCAACATACCCTAACCAATCAACCCTAACCAACCTAAGCTTACATATTATCTAAATTGCTTATTAAACCATAATTATGCTTGTATTCTAACCTCAAATTCTAACCTAATTCTAATTCTAACCTAATTCTAATTCTAACCAACCTAACCAACCAACCAACCTAACCAACCTAATCAACCAACCTAAGCAACCTAACCTAACCATCCAACCCAACCCAACCTAACCAACCTAACCTAACCAACCTAACCTAACCTAACCAACCAACCAACCAACCAACCTAACCAACCAACCTAACCAACCAATCTAACCAACCAACCTAACCTAACCTAACCTAACCAACCAACCTAACCAACCAACCTAACCAACCAATCTAGCCTAACCAACCTAACCTAACCAACCTAACCTAACCAACCTAACCTAACCTAACCAACCTAACCTAACCTAACCTAACCAACCTAACCTAACCTAACCAACCAACCAACCTAAGCAACCAACCTAACCAACCTAAGCAACCAACCTAACCAACCTAAGCAACCTAACCAGCCTTAGCAACCTAAACAACCTAAGCAACCTAAGCAACCTAAGCAACCTAACCTAATCAACCAACTTAACCTAATCAACCTAAGCAACCTAACCTAAGCAACCTAACCTAACCAACCAACCTACTTAACCAACCTAACCTAACCAACCTAACCTAACCAACCTAACCTAACCAACCTAACCTAACCTCCCTTCTTATTATCTGACACGAACCTTCGGTTCGTGTCAGAGTCCATGAGTGTCCGTGTGCGTGTCCGTGTGAGTGTCCGTGTCCGTGTATCCATGGGGTTTTGGGTCCAGGAAGCTATTTGTGTCGACCCAAATTGCCTCCCTTCTCCCCACCTGAAATCCAGGTGGATTGAAAGACCTGCCCGAGGTCAGTAGATCCAGGTATCCGTCCGTGGCCCCCCGGACTTCAACCCTTCCCCACATTCCAAGGAGTCGGTCAATCAATCTTCGGCTATCCAGAGAATCTATCGAAACTGATGCTCCTACAGGAGGGGACACACAGAGAAATCTGTGCCCTGTACTTGCAACCGTTCCGACAGGCTCGAACGCAGGTCTATCCGGATTAGGAACTTGTTCTATCCGACTAGGCCACGCTGGAGTTGCCTTCTGAATCAAATTTGGCACTTGTATTTATATCTCATAGCAAGGTTAGTTAGTGTCTATTTATCAACAGTTGCAATGATTGAGATGTGAAGTTGTTAATTTGTGTTGACAGTTAGAAAGACCTGACAGCTTTATTTGATAAGGTTGCAGTCCCGTGAGGCAGTTTTATGAATGAATATTGGAGAATTTAGGCTAACTGACATGTGTGTGTGTGTGTGTGTGTGTTTAAAAGTATGTATTAATTAATAATTAGTGTGGTGTTTCCAAATGAGTTTGTGAATGGTAAACAAGCAATGCAATATCCAATATGTGCTATTTTAGGCCTCGTTCTGTAAAATACATGTTTTACTAGGGAAGGAAAATCCGGTTTGTTTTTTTCCCTCGTTTTATTTCAGGAATAAATAGCACATAGGCCAAGGACCGAAGGTTTTGGCTGGTTAAATATAGCGTTGTGGCCGCCATTTTCTGTGTTGGGCGGGGGGGGAGGGGGTGGGGGATGGAGGGGGCGGTATGGGGGATAGGGGGGGGGGTTAGATGGTGGGGGAGAGGGGCCCTGAGGAGCTACCTTGGGAGGTGTTGTTGGTGGGGGGGGGGGGGTTGGTGGGGGAGGGGGCAGGGGGAGAGGGGCCCTGAGGAGCTACCATGGGAGGTGTTGTTGGTGGGGGTTGTCAGTTAGGTATTTAAATTGAATATTGTAAGATAGGTTATATAGGGCGAGGTGTTGAGGAAGGAATAAGAAAAGTGTTTGGGACTGAGTTGAGTGTATTAGTTGTTGTGATTGATGTTAGCAGGAAGGTAGGTGGTTGAAATGTGTAAAGATTTGTTAATGAGATCATTTGGTTAATAATGTAGGAATTAAGGGTAAGTGATCACTGGAGATAGATATTCAACAGTATATTAAGAGGCCAAGTTTTAGCAGGTAGGTAGGCCGGCCGGCCGGCAGAGAGAGACAATGGACTAACAAACAGGTAGACGTTTTCTTCATGGATGGTAAACTATTATTAAAATGGCATGTACACATTTCCATGTGCGACATTCTTGTACACACACACACACACACACACACACACACACACACACACACACACACACACACTGACCCACAGAGACTGCCCAAATATGTATACTAACAGCAGCAGCAGTTGGTGTTCCCAGGCAGGTCACCCATCCAAGTACTAACCAAAGTCAACGGTGTTTAACCTGACAGATGTATGGGAGGAGACGCAGTGTTCTCAAGGTGATAGGTAGGTAGGTAGTATGGCCGTTGCTATTGTATACAAGTAGTAAGTAATCACATGTGAGTGAGTGAGTGAGTCAGGATACTGGTAACTGCGGCGGGCAGGCAGGCGGAGGATACTCACACATAGCAGCCAATTCTCCATTAAAGATAGTACTTATTGCAACTATTTAGTCAAATTAACCAACAACAAATGGACTACTACTACTACTACTACTACTACTACTACTGTTGCTCCAAAATAGAAATGTTGGGATGCCACCGCTGCCATTGATCTCGCACAAGTTGCTGCTGACAAATGACTCATCTTAGGCCTTGCATATGCTCTCTTAGGCTTCATTTAGTCAATAATTGTAACATCATTGAGTCGGGGGACAGGCAGACAGGCACTTTATACATGTTAGGCTTATAGTGGTCTCCAACACCCACCACCCCACAAGGTCCAACTAGTGACTAACCCTCACTCACTCACCACGCCCCAAGTAGCTAGCTTACTAACTCCTGGATACCTATTTACTGCTAGGTGAACAGAGACATTCGGTGATAGGAAAGGCTACCAACAACTACAGCCCTTTTTCTATTTCTATTTCTATTTCTACAAACCTAGTCTATTTCCTAGTCTAAACTAACCTAACCTAACCTCACCTAACCTAACCCAACCTAACCTAAGCTAATCTAACATAACCTAACCTAACTAACTCCTGGATACCTATTTACTGCTAGGTGAACAGAGACATTCGGTGATAGGAAAGGCTACTAACATTTACAGCCCTACTTCTACAAACCTACCCTAAACCAACCTAACCTAATCTAACCTAACCTAACCTAACCTAACCTAAGCTAATCTAACATAACCTAACCTAACTAACTCCTGGATACCTATTTACTGCTAGGTGAACAGAAACATTCGGTGATAGGAAGCGCTACCAACAATTATAGCCCTATTTCTATTTCTACAAACCTAGCCTATTTCCTAGCCTAAACTAACTTAACCTAATCTAACCTAACCTAACTAATTCCTGGATACTTACTTACTGCTAGGTGAACAGTGGCATTCGGTGATAGGAAACACTACCAACAACTACAGCCCTTTTTCCATTTCTATTTCTACAAACCTAGTCTATTTCCTAGTCTGAACTAACCTAACCTAACCTAACCTCACCTAACCTAACCTCACCTCACCTCACCTCACCTTACCTTTCCTCACCTAACATAATCTCACCTCACCTCACCTCACCGAATCTCACCTAACCTAACCTAACCTAACCTCACCTCACCTCACCTCACCTCACCTCACCTCACCTCACCTCACTTAACATAATCTCACCTCACCTCACCAAAACCTCACCTCACCAAACCTCACCTCACCTCACCTCACCTCACCTAAACCTCACCTAACCTAACCTCACCTAACCTCACCTCACCTAACCTAACTAACTCCTGGATACTTACTTACTGCTAGGTGAACAGAGGCATTCGGTGATAGGAAACGCTACCAAGAATTACATCCCTTTTTCTATTTCTATTTCTACAAACCTAGCCTATTTCCTAGCCAAAACTAACCTAACCCAATCTAACCTTACCTAACCTAACCTAACTAACTCCTGATCAACCAGGCTGTGACTCATACGTCAGGTTGCGAGCAGCCGCGTCTAACAGCCTTGTTGATCAGTCCAGCAACCATGAGGCCTGGTCGACGACCGGGCCGTGGGGACGCTAAGCTCCGAAAGCACCTCAAGGAAGCATCTCAAGGTACTCCTGGATACCTATTTACTGCTAGGTGAACAGAGGCATTCGGTGATAGGAAACGCTACCAACAATTACAGCCCTATTTCTATTTCTACAAATCTAGCCTATTTCCTAGCCTAACCTAATCTAATCTAATTAACTCCTGGATACTTACTTACTGCTAGGGTGAACAGAGGCATTCGGTGATAGGAAACGCTACCAACATTTACAGCCCCTTTTCTATTTCTATTTTTACAAACCTAGCCTATTTCCTAGCCAAAACTAACCTAACCTAATCTAACCTTACCTAATCTAACCTTACCTAACCTAACTAACTCCTGATCAACCACGCTGTGACTCATACGTCAGGTTGCGAGCAGCCGCGTCTAACAGCCTTGTTGATCAGTCCAGCAACCATGAGGCCTGGTCGACGACCGGGCCGCGGGGACGCTAAGCCCCGAAAGCACCTCAAGGTACTCCTGGATACCTATTTACTGCTTGGTGAACAGAGGCATTCGGTGATAGGAAACGCTACCAACAATTACAGCCCTATTTCTATTTCTACAAACCTAACCTATTTCCTAGCAATAACTAACCTAACCTAATCTAACCTAACCTAAATTAACTTAACCTAACCTTATCTAAACTAACCTAACTAACTAACTTCTGGATACCTATTTACTGCTAGGTGAATAGAGGCATTCGGTGATAGGAAACGCTACCTACAATTACAGCCCTCTTTCTATTACTATTTCTACAAACATAGCCCATTTCCAAGCCTAAAATAACCTAACCTAACCTAACCTAACCCTCCAAACCTAGCTTATTTCCTAGCCAAAACTAACCTAACCTAACCAACTCCTGGATACCTATTTACTGCTAGGTGAACAGAGGCATTCGGTGATAAGAAACGTTACCTAAAATTCAAGCAATTTTTTTTGTCTATTTTTTTATTGTTTTTAAATGTTTATAATTTATTTATACTTGATTCATTTTTTATAATGTTTTTACCTATTTCTATTTCTACAAACGTAGCCTATTTCCTAGCCTAAATTAACCTAAAAATGTGTGTGTATATATATATATATATATATATATATATATATATATATATATATATATATATATATATATATATATATATATATATATATATATATACATATATATATATATATATATATATATATATATATATATATATATATCAGTCGGTGGAATAATACAAATATTACACCTAACCAACCACAAAATAACCAACCTTAACTGTACCTTACCAACATACCCTAACCAATCAACCCTAACCAACCTAAGCTTACATATTATCTAAATTGCTTATTAAACCATAATTATGCTTGTATTCTAACCTCAAATTCTAACCTAATTCTAATTCTAACCTAATTCTAATTCTAACCAACCTAACCAACCAACCAACCTAACCAACCTAATCAACCAACCTAAGCAACCTAACCTAACCATCCAACCCAACCCAACCTAACCAACCTAACCTAACCAACCTAACCTAACCTAACCAACCAACCAACCAACCAACCTAACCAACCAACCTAACCAACCAATCTAACCAACCAACCTAACCTAACCTAACCTAACCAACCAACCTAACCAACCAACCTAACCAACCAATCTAGCCTAACCAACCTAACCTAACCAACCTAACCTAACCAACCTAACCTAACCTAACCAACCTAACCTAACCTAACCTAACCAACCTAACCTAACCTAACCAACCAACCAACCTAAGCAACCAACCTAACCAACCTAAGCAACCAACCTAACCAACCTAAGCAACCTAACCAGCCTTAGCAACCTAAACAACCTAAGCAACCTAAGCAACCTAAGCAACCTAACCTAATCAACCAACTTAACCTAATCAACCTAAGCAACCTAACCTAAGCAACCTAACCTAACCAACCAACCTACTTAACCAACCTAACCTAACCAACCTAACCTAACCAACCTAACCTAACCAACCTAACCTAACCTCCCTTCTTATTATCTGACACGAACCTTCGGTTCGTGTCAGAGTCCATGAGTGTCCGTGTGCGTGTCCGTGTGAGTGTCCGTGTCCGTGTATCCATGGGGTTTTGGGTCCAGGAAGCTATTTGTGTCGACCCAAATTGCCTCCCTTCTCCCCACCTGAAATCCAGGTGGATTGAAAGACCTGCCCGAGGTCAGTAGATCCAGGTATCCGTCCGTGGCCCCCCGGACTTCAACCCTTCCCCACATTCCAAGGAGTCGGTCAATCAATCTTCGGCTATCCAGAGAATCTATCGAAACTGATGCTCCTACAGGAGGGGACACACAGAGAAATCTGTGCCCTGTACTTGCAACCGTTCCGACAGGCTCGAACGCAGGTCTATCCGGATTAGGAACTTGTTCTATCCGACTAGGCCACGCTGGAGTTGCCTTCTGAATCAAATTTGGCACTTGTATTTATATCTCATAGCAAGGTTAGTTAGTGTCTTTTATCAACAGTTGCAATGATTGAGATGTGAAGTTGTTAATTTGTGTTGACAGTTAGAAAGACCTGACAGCTTTATTTGATAAGGTTGCAGTCCCGTGAGGCAGTTTTATGAATGAATATTGGAGAATTTAGGCTAACTGACATGTGTGTGTGTGTGTGTGTGTGTGTTTAAAAGTATGTATTAATTAATAATTAGTGTGGTGTTTCCAAATGAGTTTGTGAATGGTAAACAAGCAATGCAATATCCAATATGTGCTATTTTAGGCCTCGTTCTGTAAAATACATGTTTTACTAGGGAAGGAAAATCCGGTTTGTTTTTTTCCCTCGTTTTATTTCAGGAATAAATAGCACATAGGCCAAGGACCGAAGGTTTTGGCTGGTTAAATATAGCGTTGTGGCCGCCATTTTCTGTGTTGGGCGGGGGGGAGGGGGTGGGGGATGGAGGGGGCGGTATGGGGGATAGGGGGGGGGGTTAGATGGTGGGGGAGAGGGGCCCTGAGGAGCTACCTTGGGAGGTGTTGTTGGTGGGGGGGGGGGTTGGTGGGGGAGGGGGCAGGGGGAGAGGGGCCCTGAGGAGCTACCATGGGAGGTGTTGTTGGTGGGGGTTGTCAGTTAGGTATTTAAATTGAATATTGTAAGATAGGTTATATAGGGCGAGGTGTTGAGGAAGGAATAAGAAAAGTGTTTGGGACTGAGTTGAGTGTATTAGTTGTTGTGATTGATGTTAGCAGGAAGGTAGGTGGTTGAATGTGTAAAGATTTGTTAATGAGATCATTTGGTTAATAATGTAGGAATTAAGGTAAGTGATCACTGGAGATAGATATTCAACAGTATATTAAGAGGCCAAGTTTTAGCAGGTAGGTAGGCCGGCCGGCCGGCAGAGAGAGACAATGGACTAACAAACAGGTAGACGTTTTCTTCATGGATGGTAAACTATTATTAAAATGGCATGTACACATTTCCATGTGCGACATTCTTGTACACACACACACACACACACACACACACACACACACACACACACACACACACTGACCCACAGAGACTGCCCAAATATGTATACTAACAGCAGCAGCAGTTGGTGTTCCCAGGCAGGTCACCCATCCAAGTACTAACCAAAGTCAACGGTGTTTAACCTGACAGATGTATGGGAGGAGACGCAGTGTTCTCAAGGTGATAGGTAGGTAGGTAGTATGGCCGTTGCTATTGTATACAAGTAGTAAGTAATCACATGTGAGTGAGTGAGTGAGTCAGGATACTGGTAACTGCGGCGGGCAGGCAGGCGGAGGATACTCACACATAGCAGCCAATTCTCCATTAAAGATAGTACTTATTGCAACTATTTAGTCAAATTAACCAACAACAAATGGACTACTACTACTACTACTACTACTACTACTACTGTTGCTCCAAAATAGAAATGTTGGGATGCCACCGCTGCCATTGATCTCGCACAAGTTGCTGCTGACAAATGACTCATCTTAGGCCTTGCATATGCTCTCTTAGGCTTCATTTAGTCAATAATTGTAACATCATTGAGTCGGGGGACAGGCAGACAGGCACTTTATACATGTTAGGGCTTATAGTGGTCTCCAACACCCACCACCCCACAAGGTCCAACTAGTGACTAACCCTCACTCACTCACCACGCCCCAAGTAGCTAGCTTACTAACTCCTGGATACCTATTTACTGCTAGGTGAACAGAGACATTCGGTGGATAGGAAAGGCTACCAACAACTACAGCCCTTTTTCTATTTCTATTTCTATTTTCTACAAACCTAGTCTATTTCCTAGTCTAAACTAACCTAACCTAACCTCACCTAACCTAACCAACCTAACCTAAGCTAATCTAACATAACCTAACCTAACTAACTCCTGGATACCTATTTACTGCTAGGTGAACAGAGACATTCGGTGATAGGAAAGGCTACTAACAATTACAGCCCTACTTCTACAAACCTACCCTAAACCAACCTAACCTAATCTAACCTAACCTAACCTAACCTAATCTAACCTAACCTAAGCTAATCTAACATAACCTAACCTACCTAACTCCTGGATACCTATTTACTGCTAGGTGAAACAGAGACATTCGGTGATAGGAAAGGCTACTAACATTTACAGCCCTACTTCTACAAACCTACCCTAAACCAACCTAACCTAATCTAACCTAACCTAACCTAACCTAACCTAATCTAACCTAACCTAAGCTAATCTAACATAACCTAACCTAACTAACTCCTGGATACCTATTTACTGCTAGGTGAACAGAGACATTCGGTGATAGGAAAAGGCTACTAACATTTACACGCCCTACTTCTACAAACCTACCCTAAACCAACCTAACCTAATCTAACCTAACCTAACCTAACCTAACCTAATCTAACCTAACCTAAGCTAATCTAACATAACCTAACCTAACTAACTCCTGGATACCTATTTACTGCTAGGTGAACAGAGACATTCGGTGATAGGAAAGGCTACTAACATTTACAGCCCTACTTCTACAAACCTACCCTAAACCAACCTAACCTAATCTAACCTAACCTAACCTAACCTAACCTAAGCTAATCTAACATAACCTAACCTAACTAACTCCTGGATACCTATTTACTGCTAGGTGAACAGAAACATTCGGTGATAGAAGCGCTACCAACAATTATAGCCCTATTTCTATTTCTACAAACCTAGCCTATTTCCTAGCCTAAACTAACTTAACCTAATCTAACCTAACCTAACTAATTCCTGGATACTTACTTACTGCTAGGTGAACAGTGGCATTCGGTGATAGGAAACACTACCAACAACTACAGCCCTTTTTCCATTTCTATTTCTACAAACCTAGTCTATTTCCTAGTCTGAACTAACCTAACCTAACCTAACCTCACCTAACCTAACCTCACCTCACCTCACCTCACCTTACCTTTCCTCACCTAACATAATCTCACCTCACCTCACCTCACCGAATCTCACCTAACCTAACCTAACCTAACCTCACCTCACCTCACCTCACCTCACCTCACCTCACCTCACCTCACTTAACATAATCTCACCTCACCTCACCAAAACCTCACCTCACCAAACCTCACCTCACCTCACCTCACCTCACCTAAACCTCACCTAACCTAACCTCACCTAACCTCACCTCACCTAACCTAACTAACTCCTGGATACTTACTTACTGCTAGGTGAACAGAGGCATTCGGTGATAGGAAACGCTACCAAGAATTACATCCCTTTTTCTATTTCTATTTCTACAAACCTAGCCTATTTCCTAGCCAAAACTAACCTAACCCAATCTAACCTTACCTAACCTAACCTAACTAACTCCTGATCAACCAGGCTGTGACTCATACGTCAGGTTGCGAGCAGCCGCGTCTAACAGCCTTGTTGATCAGTCCAGCAACCATGAGGCCTGGTCGACGACCGGGCCGTGGGGACGCTAAGCTCCGAAAGCACCTCAAGGAAGCATCTCAAGGTACTCCTGGATACCTATTTACTGCTAGGTGAACAGAGGCATTCGGTGATAGGAAACGCTACCAACAATTACAGCCCTATTTCTATTTCTACAAATCTAGCCTATTTCCTAGCCTAACCTAATCTAATCTAATTAACTCCTGGATACTTACTTACTGCTAGGGTGAACAGAGGCATTCGGTGATAGGAAACGCTACCAACATTTACAGCCCCTTTTCTATTTCTATTTTACAAACCTAGCCTATTTCCTAGCCAAAACTAACCTAACCTAATCTAACCTTACCTAATCTAACCTTACCTAACCTAACTAACTCCTGATCAACCACGCTGTGACTCATACGTCAGGTTGCGAGCAGCCGCGTCTAACAGCCTTGTTGATCAGTCCAGCAACCATGAGGCCTGGTCGACGACCGGGCCGCGGGGCACGCTAAGCCCCGAAAGCACCTCAAGGTACTCCTGGATACCTATTTACTGCTTGGTGAACAGAGGCATTCGGTGATAGGAAACGCTACCAACAATTACAGCCCTATTTCTATTTCTACAAACCTAACCTATTTCCTAGCAATAAACTAACCTAACCTAATCTAACCTAACCTAAATTAACTTAACCTAACCTTATCTAAACTAACCTAACTAACTAACTTCTGGATACCTATTTACTGCTAGGTGAATAGAGGCATTCGGTGATAGGAAACGCTACCTACAATTACAGCCCTCTTTCTATTACTATTTCTACAAACATAGCCCATTTCCAAGCCTAAAATAACCTAACCTAACCTAACCTAACCCTCCAAACCTAGCTTATTTCCTAGCCAAAACTAACCTAACCTAACCAACTCCTGGATACCTATTTACTGCTAGGTGAACAGAGGCATTCGGTGATAAGAAACGTTACCTAAAATTCAAGCAATTTTTTTTGTCTATTTTTTTATTGTTTTTAAATGTTTATAATTTATTTATACTTGATTCATTTTTTATAATGTTTTTACCTATTTCTATTTCTACAAACGTAGCCTATTTCCTAGCCTAAATTAACCTAAAAATGTGTGTGTATATATATATATATATATATATATATATATATATATTATATATATATATATATATATATATATATATATATATATATTATATATATATATATATATATATATATATATATATATATATATATATACATATATATATATATATATACTATATATATATATATATATATACCAGTCGGTGGAATAATACAAATATTACACCTAACCAACCACAAAATAACCAACCTTAACTGTACCTTACCAACATACCCTAACCAATCAACCCTAACCAACCTAAGCTTACATATTATCTAAATTGCTTATTAAACCATAATTATGCTTGTATTCTAACCTCAAATTCTAACCTAATTCTAATTCTAACCTAATTCTAATTCTAACCAACCTAACCAAACCAACCAACCTAACCAACCTAATCAACCAACCTAAGCAACCTAACCTAACCATCCAACCCAACCCAACCTAACCAACCTAACCTAACCAACCTAACCTAACCTAACCAACCAACCAACCAACCAACCTAACCAACCAACCCAACCAAACCAATCTAACCAACCAACCTAACCTAACCTAACCTAACCAACCAACCTAACCAACCAACCTAACCAACCAATCTAGCCTAACCAACCTAACCTAACCAACCTAACCTAACCAACCTAACCTAACCTAACCAACCTAACCTAACCTAACCTAACCAACCTAACCTAACCTAACCAACCAACCAACCTAAGCAACCAACCTAACCAACCTAAGCAACCAACCTAACCAACCTAAGCAACCTAACCAGCCTTAGCAACCTAAACAACCTAAGCAACCTAAGCAACCTAAGCAACCTAACCTAATCAACCAACTTAACCTAATCAACCTAAGCAACCTAACCTAAGCAACCTAACCTAACCAACCAACCTACTTAACCAACCTAACCTAACCAACCTAACCTAACCAACCTAACCTAACCAACCTAACCTAACCTCCCTTCTTATTATCTGACACGAACCTTCGGTTCGTGTCAGAGTCCATGAGTGTCCGTGTGCGTGTCCGTGTGAGTGTCCGTGTCCGTGTATCCATGGGGTTTTTGGGTCCAGGAAGCTATTTGTGTCGACCCAAATTGCCTCCCTTCTCCCCACCTGAAATCCAGGTGGATTGAAAGACCTGCCCGAGGTCAGTAGATCCAGGTATCCGTCCGTGGCCCCCCGGACTTCAACCCTTCCCCACATTCCAAGGAGTCGGTCAATCAATCTTCGGCTATCCAGAGAATCTATCGAAACTGATGCTCCTACAGGAGGGGACACACAGAGAAATCTGTGCCCTGTACTTGCAACCGTTCCGACAGGCTCGAACGCAGGTCTATCCGGATTAGGAACTTGTTCTATCCGACTAGGCCACGCTGGAGTTGCCTTCTGAATCAAATTTGGCACTTGTATTTATATCTCATAGCAAGGTTAGTTAGTGTCTATTTATCAACAGTTGCAATGATTGAGATGTGAAGTTGTTAATTTGTGTTGACAGTTAGAAAGACCTGACAGCTTTATTTGATAAGGTTGCAGTCCCGTGAGGCAGTTTTATGAATGAATATTGGAGAATTTAGGCTAACTGACATGTGTGTGTGTGTGTGTGTGTGTGTTTAAAAGTATGTATTAATTAATAATTAGTGTGGTGTTTCCAAATGAGTTTGTGAATGGTAAACAAGCAATGCAATATCCAATATGTGCTATTTTAGGCCTCGTTCTGTAAAATACATGTTTTACTAGGGAAGGAAAATCCGGTTTGTTTTTTTCCCTCGTTTTATTTCAGGAATAAATAGCACATAGGCCAAGGACCGAAGGTTTTGGCTGGTTAAATATAGCGTTGTGGCCGCCATTTTCTGTGTTGGGCGGGGGGGAGGGGGTGGGGGATGGAGGGGGCGGTATGGGGGATAGGGGGGGGGGTTAGATGGTGGGGGAGAGGGGCCCTGAGGAGCTACCTTGGGAGGTGTTGTTGGTGGGGGGGGGGGGTTGGTGGGGGAGGGGGCAGGGGGAGAGGGGCCCTGAGGAGCTACCATGGGAGGTGTTGTTGGTGGGGGTTGTCAGTTAGGTATTTAAATTGAATATTGTAAGATAGGTTATATAGGGCGAGGTGTTGAGGAAGGAATAAGAAAAGTGTTTGGGACTGAGTTGAGTGTATTAGTTGTTGTGATTGATGTTAGCAGGAAGGTAGGTGGTTGAAATGTGTAAAGATTTGTTAATGAGATCATTTGGTTAATAATGTAGGAATTAAGGGTAAGTGATCACTGGAGATAGATATTCAACAGTATATTAAGAGGCCAAGTTTTAGCAGGTAGGTAGGCCGGCCGGCCGGCAGAGAGAGACAATGGACTAACAAACAGGTAGACGTTTTCTTCATGGATGGTAAACTATTATTAAAATGGCATGTACACATTTCCATGTGCGACATTCTTGTACACACACACACACACACACACACACACACACACACACACACACACACACACTGACCCACAGAGACTGCCCAAATATGTATACTAACAGCAGCAGCAGTTGGTGTTCCCAGGCAGGTCACCCATCCAAGTACTAACCAAAGTCAACGGTGTTTAACCTGACAGATGTATGGGAGGAGACGCAGTGTTCTCAAGGTGATAGGTAGGTAGGTAGTATGGCCGTTTGCTATTGTATACAAGTAGTAAGTAATCACATGTGAGTGAGTGAGTGAGTCAGGATACTGGTAACTGCGGCGGGCAGGCAGGCGGAGGATACTCACACATAGCAGCCAATTCTCCATTAAAGATAGTACTTATTGCAACTATTTAGTCAAATTAACCAACAACAAATGGACTACTACTACTACTACTACTACTACTACTACTGTTGCTCCAAAATAGAAATGTTGGGATGCCACCGCTGCCATTGATCTCGCACAAGTTGCTGCTGACAAATGACTCATCTTAGGCCTTGCATATGCTCTCTTAGGCTTCATTTAGTCAATAATTGTAACATCATTGAGTCGGGGGACAGGCAGACAGGCACTTTATACATGTTAGGCTTATAGTGGTCTCCAACACCCACCACCCCACAAGGTCCAACTAGTGACTAACCCTCACTCACTCACCACGCCCCAAGTAGCTAGCTTACTAACTCCTGGATACCTATTTACTGCTAGGTGAACAGAGACATTCGGTGATAGGAAAGGCTACCAACAACTACAGCCCTTTTTCTATTTCTATTTCTATTTCTACAAACCTAGTCTATTTCCTAGTCTAAACTAACCTAACCTAACCTCACCTAACCTAACCCAACCTAACCTAAGCTAATCTAACATAACCTAACCTAACTAACTCCTGGATACCTATTTACTGCTAGGTGAACAGAGACATTCGGTGATAGGAAAGGCTACTAACATTTACAGCCCTACTTCTACAAACCTACCCTAAACCAACCTAACCTAATCTAACCTAACCTAACCTAACCTAACCTAAGCTAATCTAACATAACCTAACCTAACTAACTCCTGGATACCTATTTACTGCTAGGTGAACAGAAACATTCGGTGATAGGAAGCGCTACCAACAATTATAGCCCTATTTCTATTTCTACAAACCTAGCCTATTTCCTAGCCTAAACTAACTTAACCTAATCTAACCTAACCTAACTAATTCCTGGATACTTACTTACTGCTAGGTGAACAGTGGCATTCGGTGATAGGAAACACTACCAACAACTACAGCCCTTTTTTCCATTTCTATTTCTACAAACCTAGTCTATTTCCTAGTCTGAACTAACCTAACCTAACCTAACCTCACCTAACCTAACCTCACCTCACCTCACCTCACCTTACCTTTCCTCACCTAACATAATCTCACCTCACCTCACCTCACCGAATCTCACCTAACCTAACCTAACCTAACCTCACCTCACCTCACCTCACCTCACCTCACCTCACCTCACCTCACTTAACATAATCTCACCTCACCTCACCAAAACCTCACCTCACCAAACCTCACCTCACCTCACCTCACCTCACCTAAACCTCACCTAACCTAACCTCACCTAACCTCACCTCACCTAACCTAACTAACTCCTGGATACTTACTTACTGCTAGGTGAACAGAGGCATTCGGTGATAGGAAACGCTACCAAGAATTACATCCCTTTTTCTATTTCTATTTCTACAAACCTAGCCTATTTCCTAGCCAAAACTAACCTAACCCAATCTAACCTTACCTAACCTAACCTAACTAACTCCTGATCAACCAGGCTGTGACTCATACGTCAGGTTGCGAGCAGCCGCGTCTAACAGCCTTGTTGATCAGTCCAGCAACCATGAGGCCTGGTCGACGACCGGGCCGTGGGGACGCTAAGCTCCGAAAGCACCTCAAGGAAGCATCTCAAGGTACTCCTGGATACCTATTTACTGCTAGGTGAACAGAGGCATTCGGTGATAGGAAACGCTACCAACAATTACAGCCCTATTTCTATTTCTACAAATCTAGCCTATTTCCTAGCCTAACCTAATCTAATCTAATTAACTCCTGGATACTTACTTACTGCTAGGGTGAACAGAGGCATTCGGTGATAGGAAACGCTACCAACATTTACAGCCCCTTTTCTATTTCTATTTTTACAAACCTAGCCTATTTCCTAGCCAAAACTAACCTAACCTAATCTAACCTTACCTAATCTAACCTTACCTAACCTAACTAACTCCTGATCAACCACGCTGTGACTCATACGTCAGGTTGCGAGCAGCCGCGTCTAACAGCCTTGTTGATCAGTCCAGCAACCATGAGGCCTGGTCGACGACCGGGCCGCGGGGACGCTAAGCCCCGAAAGCACCTCAAGGTACTCCTGGATACCTATTTACTGCTTGGTGAACAGAGGCATTCGGTGATAGGAAACGCTACCAACAATTACAGCCCTATTTCTATTTCTACAAACCTAACCTATTTCCTAGCAATAACTAACCTAACCTAATCTAACCTAACCTAAATTAACTTAACCTAACCTTATCTAAACTAACCTAACTAACTAACTTCTGGATACCTATTTACTGCTAGGTGAATAGAGGCATTCGGTGATAGGAAACGCTACCTACAATTACAGCCCTCTTTCTATTACTATTTCTACAAACATAGCCCATTTCCAAGCCTAAAATAACCTAACCTAACCTAACCTAACCCTCCAAACCTAGCTTATTTCCTAGCCAAAACTAACCTAACCTAACCAACTCCTGGATACCTATTTACTGCTAGGTGAACAGAGGCATTCGGTGATAAGAAACGTTACCTAAAATTCAAGCAATTTTTTTTTGTCTATTTTTTTATTGTTTTTAAATGTTTATAATTTATTTATACTTGATTCATTTTTTATAATGTTTTTACCTATTTCTATTTCTACAAACGTAGCCTATTTCCTAGCCTAAATTAACCTAAAAATGTGTGTGTATATATATATATATATATATATATATATATATATATATATATATATATATATATATATATATATATATATATATATATATATATATATATACATATATATATATATATATATATATATATATATATATATATATATATATCAGTCGGTGGAATAATACAAATATTACACCTAACCAACCACAAAATAACCAACCTTAACTGTACCTTACCAACATACCCTAACCAATCAACCCTAACCAACCTAAGCTTACATATTATCTAAATTGCTTATTAAACCATAATTATGCTTGTATTCTAACCTCAAATTCTAACCTAATTCTAATTCTAACCTAATTCTAATTCTAACCAACCTAACCAACCAACCAACCTAACCAACCTAATCAACCAACCTAAGCAACCTAACCTAACCATCCAACCCAACCCAACCTAACCAACCTAACCTAACCAACCTAACCTAACCTAACCAACCAACCAACCAACCAACCTAACCAACCAACCTAACCAACCAATCTAACCAACCAACCTAACCTAACCTAACCTAACCAACCAACCTAACCAACCAACCTAACCAACCAATCTAGCCTAACCAACCTAACCTAACCAACCTAACCTAACCAACCTAACCTAACCTAACCAACCTAACCTAACCTAACCTAACCAACCTAACCTAACCTAACCAACCAACCAACCTAAGCAACCAACCTAACCAACCTAAGCAACCAACCTAACCAACCTAAGCAACCTAACCAGCCTTAGCAACCTAAACAACCTAAGCAACCTAAGCAACCTAAGCAACCTAACCTAATCAACCAACTTAACCTAATCAACCTAAGCAACCTAACCTAAGCAACCTAACCTAACCAACCAACCTACTTAACCAACCTAACCTAACCAACCTAACCTAACCAACCTAACCTAACCACCTAACCTAACCTCCCTTCTTATTATCTGACACGAACCTTCGGTTCGTGTCAGAGTCCATGAGTGTCCGTGTGCGTGTCCGTGTGAGTGTCCGTGTCCGTGTATCCATGGGGTTTTGGGTCCAGGAAGCTATTTGTGTCGACCCAAATTGCCTCCCTTCTCCCCACCTGAAATCCAGGTGGATTGAAAGACCTGCCCGAGGTCAGTAGATCCAGGTATCCGTCCGTGGCCCCCCGGACTTCAACCCTTCCCCACATTCCAAGGAGTCGGTCAATCAATCTTCGGCTATCCAGAGAATCTATCGAAACTGATGCTCCTACAGGAGGGGACACACAGAGAAATCTGTGCCCTGTACTTGCAACCGTTCCGACAGGCTCGAACGCAGGTCTATCCGGATTAGGAACTTGTTCTATCCGACTAGGCCACGCTGGAGTTGCCTTCTGAATCAAATTTGGCACTTGTATTTATATCTCATAGCAAGGTTAGTTAGTGTCTTTTATCAACAGTTGCAATGATTGAGATGTGAAGTTGTTAATTTGTGTTGACAGTTAGAAAGACCTGACAGCTTTATTTGATAAGGTTGCAGTCCCGTGAGGCAGTTTTATGAATGAATATTGGAGAATTTAGGCTAACTGACATGTGTGTGTGTGTGTGTGTGTGTGTTTAAAAGTATGTATTAATTAATAATTAGTGTGGTGTTTCCAAATGAGTTTGTGAATGGTAAACAAGCAATGCAATATCCAATATGTGCTATTTTAGGCCTCGTTCTGTAAAATACATGTTTTACTAGGGAAGGAAAATCCGGTTTGTTTTTTTCCCTCGTTTTATTTCAGGAATAAATAGCACATAGGCCAAGGACCGAAGGTTTTGGCTGGTTAAATATAGCGTTGTGGCCGCCATTTTCTGTGTTGGGCGGGGGGGGAGGGGGTGGGGGATGGAGGGGGCGGTATGGGGGATAGGGGGGGGGGGTTAGATGGTGGGGGAGAGGGGCCCTGAGGAGCTACCTTGGGAGGTGTTGTTGGTGGGGGGGGGGGGGTTGGTGGGGGAGGGGGCAGGGGGAGAGGGGCCCTGAGGAGCTACCATGGGAGGTGTTGTTGGTGGGGGTTGTCAGTTAGGTATTTAAATTGAATATTGTAAGATAGGTTATATAGGGCGAGGTGTTGAGGAAGGAATAAGAAAAGTGTTTGGGACTGAGTTGAGTGTATTAGTTGTTGTGATTGATGTTAGCAGGAAGGTAGGTGGTTGAAATGTGTAAAGATTTGTTAATGAGATCATTTGGTTAATAATGTAGGAATTAAGGGTAAGTGATCACTGGAGATAGATATTCAACAGTATATTAAGAGGCCAAGTTTTAGCAGGTAGGTAGGCCGGCCGGCCGGCAGAGAGAGACAATGGACTAACAAACAGGTAGACGTTTTCTTCATGGATGGTAAACTATTATTAAAATGGCATGTACACATTTCCATGTGCGACATTCTTGTACACACACACACACACACACACACACACACACACACACACACACACACACTGACCCACAGAGACTGCCCAAATATGTATACTAACAGCAGCAGCAGTTGGTGTTCCCAGGCAGGTCACCCATCCAAGTACTAACCAAAGTCAACGGTGTTTAACCTGACAGATGTATGGGAGGAGACGCAGTGTTCTCAAGGTGATAGGTAGGTAGGTAGTATGGCCGTTGCTATTGTATACAAGTAGTAAGTAATCACATGTGAGTGAGTGAGTGAGTCAGGATACTGGTAACTGCGGCGGGCAGGCAGGCGGAGGATACTCACACATAGCAGCCAATTCTCCATTAAAGATAGTACTTATTGCAACTATTTAGTCAAATTAACCAACAACAAATGGACTACTACTACTACTACTACTACTACTACTACTGTTGCTCCAAAATAGAAATGTTGGGATGCCACCGCTGCCATTGATCTCGCACAAGTTGCTGCTGACAAATGACTCATCTTAGGCCTTGCATATGCTCTCTTAGGCTTCATTTAGTCAATAATTGTAACATCATTGAGTCGGGGGACAGGCAGACAGGCACTTTATACATGTTAGGCTTATAGTGGTCTCCAACACCCACCACCCCACAAGGTCCAACTAGTGACTAACCCTCACTCACTCACCACGCCCCAAGTAGCTAGCTTACTAACTCCTGGATACCTATTTACTGCTAGGTGAACAGAGACATTCGGTGATAGGAAAGGCTACCAACAACTACAGCCCTTTTTCTATTTCTATTTCTATTTCTACAAACCTAGTCTATTTCCTAGTCTAAACTAACCTAACCTAACCTCACCTAACCTAACCCAACCTAACCTAAGCTAATCTAACATAACCTAACCTAACTAACTCCTGGATACCTATTTACTGCTAGGTGAACAGAGACATTCGGTGATAGGAAAGGCTACTAACAATTACAGCCCTACTTCTACAAACCTACCCTAAACCAACCTAACCTAATCTAACCTAACCTAACCTAACCTAATCTAACCTAACCTAAGCTAATCTAACATAACCTAACCTACCTAACTCCTGGATACCTATTTACTGCTAGGTGAACAGAGACATTCGGTGATAGGAAAGGCTACTAACATTTACAGCCCTACTTCTACAAACCTACCCTAAACCAACCTAACCTAATCTAACCTAACCTAACCTAACCTAACCTAATCTAACCTAACCTAAGCTAATCTAACATAACCTAACCTAACTAACTCCTGGATACCTATTTACTGCTAGGTGAACAGAGACATTCGGTGATAGGAAAGGCTACTAACATTTACAGCCCTACTTCTACAAACCTACCCTAAACCAACCTAACCTAATCTAACCTAACCTAACCTAACCTAACCTAATCTAACCTAACCTAAGCTAATCTAACATAACCTAACCTAACTAACTCCTGGATACCTATTTACTGCTAGGTGAACAGAGACATTCGGTGATAGGAAAGGCTACTAACATTTACAGCCCTACTTCTACAAACCTACCCTAAACCAACCTAACCTAATCTAACCTAACCTAACCTAACCTAACCTAAGCTAATCTAACATAACCTAACCTAACTAACTCCTGGATACCTATTTACTGCTAGGTGAACAGAAACATTCGGTGATAGGAAGCGCTACCAACAATTATAGCCCTATTTCTATTTCTACAAACCTAGCCTATTTCCTAGCCTAAACTAACTTAACCTAATCTAACCTAACCTAACTAATTCCTGGATACTTACTTACTGCTAGGTGAACAGTGGCATTCGGTGATAGGAAACACTACCAACAACTACAGCCCTTTTTCCATTTCTATTTCTACAAACCTAGTCTATTTCCTAGTCTGAACTAACCTAACCTAACCTAACCTCACCTAACCTAACCTCACCTCACCTCACCTCACCTTACCTTTCCTCACCTAACATAATCTCACCTCACCTCACCTCACCGAATCTCACCTAACCTAACCTAACCTAACCTCACCTCACCTCACCTCACCTCACCTCACCTCACCTCACCTCACTTAACATAATCTCACCTCACCTCACCAAAACCTCACCTCACCAAACCTCACCTCACCTCACCTCACCTCACCTAAACCTCACCTAACCTAACCTCACCTAACCTCACCTCACCTAACCTAACTAACTCCTGGATACTTACTTACTGCTAGGTGAACAGAGGCATTCGGTGATAGGAAACGCTACCAAGAATTACATCCCTTTTTCTATTTCTATTTCTACAAACCTAGCCTATTTCCTAGCCAAAACTAACCTAACCCAATCTAACCTTACCTAACCTAACCTAACTAACTCCTGATCAACCAGGCTGTGACTCATACGTCAGGTTGCGAGCAGCCGCGTCTAACAGCCTTGTTGATCAGTCCAGCAACCATGAGGCCTGGTCGACGACCGGGCCGTGGGGACGCTAAGCTCCGAAAGCACCTCAAGGAAGCATCTCAAGGTACTCCTGGATACCTATTTACTGCTAGGTGAACAGAGGCATTCGGTGATAGGAAACGCTACCAACAATTACAGCCCTATTTCTATTTCTACAAATCTAGCCTATTTCCTAGCCTAACCTAATCTAATCTAATTAACTCCTGGATACTTACTTACTGCTAGGGTGAACAGAGGCATTCGGTGATAGGAAACGCTACCAACATTTACAGCCCCTTTTCTATTTCTATTTTTACAAACCTAGCCTATTTCCTAGCCAAAACTAACCTAACCTAATCTAACCTTACCTAATCTAACCTTACCTAACCTAACTAACTCCTGATCAACCACGCTGTGACTCATACGTCAGGTTGCGAGCAGCCGCGTCTAACAGCCTTGTTGATCAGTCCAGCAACCATGAGGCCTGGTCGACGACCGGGCCGCGGGGACGCTAAGCCCCGAAAGCACCTCAAGGTACTCCTGGATACCTATTTACTGCTTGGTGAACAGAGGCATTCGGTGATAGGAAACGCTACCAACAATTACAGCCCTATTTCTATTTCTACAAACCTAACCTATTTCCTAGCAATAACTAACCTAACCTAATCTAACCTAACCTAAATTAACTTAACCTAACCTTATCTAAACTAACCTAACTAACTAACTTCTGGATACCTATTTACTGCTAGGTGAATAGAGGCATTCGGTGATAGGAAACGCTACCTACAATTACAGCCCTCTTTCTATTACTATTTCTACAAACATAGCCCATTTCCAAGCCTAAAATAACCTAACCTAACCTAACCTAACCCTCCAAACCTAGCTTATTTCCTAGCCAAAACTAACCTAACCTAACCAACTCCTGGATACCTATTTACTGCTAGGTGAACAGAGGCATTCGGTGATAAGAAACGTTACCTAAAATTCAAGCAATTTTTTTTGTCTATTTTTTTATTGTTTTTAAATGTTTATAATTTATTTATACTTGATTCATTTTTTATAATGTTTTTACCTATTTCTATTTCTACAAACGTAGCCTATTTCCTAGCCTAAATTAACCTAAAAATGTGTGTGTATATATATATATATATATATATATATATATATATATATATATTATATATATATATATATATATATATATATATATATATATATATATATATATATACATATATATATATATATATATATATATATATATATATTATATATATATCAGTCGGTGGAATAATACAAATATTACACCTAACCAACCACAAAATAACCAACCTTAACTGTACCTTACCAACATACCCTAACCAATCAACCCTAACCAACCTAAGCTTACATATTATCTAAATTGCTTATTAAACCATAATTATGCTTGTATTCTAACCTCAAATTCTAACCTAATTCTAATTCTAACCTAATTCTAATTCTAACCAACCTAACCAACCAACCAACCTAACCAACCTAATCAACCAACCTAAGCAACCTAACCTAACCATCCAACCCAACCCAACCTAACCAACCTAACCTAACCAACCTAACCTAACCTAACCAACCAACCAACCAACCAACCTAACCAACCAACCTAACCAACCAATCTAACCAACCAACCTAACCTAACCTAACCTAACCAACCAACCTAACCAACCAACCTAACCAACCAATCTAGCCTAACCAACCTAACCTAACCAACCTAACCTAACCAACCTAACCTAACCTAACCAACCTAACCTAACCTAACCTAACCAACCTAACCTAACCTAACCAACCAACCAACCTAAGCAACCAACCTAACCAACCTAAGCAACCAACCTAACCAACCTAAGCAACCTAACCAGCCTTAGCAACCTAAACAACCTAAGCAACCTAAGCAACCTAAGCAACCTAACCTAATCAACCAACTTAACCTAATCAACCTAAGCAACCTAACCTAAGCAACCTAACCTAACCAACCAACCTACTTAACCAACCTAACCTAACCAACCTAACCTAACCAACCTAACCTAACCAACCTAACCTAACCTCCCTTCTTATTATCTGACACGAACCTTCGGTTCGTGTCAGAGTCCATGAGTGTCCGTGTGCGTGTCCGTGTGAGTGTCCGTGTCCGTGTATCCATGGGGTTTTGGGTCCAGGAAGCTATTTGTGTCGACCCAAATTGCCTCCCTTCTCCCCACCTGAAATCCAGGTGGATTGAAAGACCTGCCCGAGGTCAGTAGATCCAGGTATCCGTCCGTGGCCCCCCGGACTTCAACCCTTCCCCACATTCCAAGGAGTCGGTCAATCAATCTTCGGCTATCCAGAGAATCTATCGAAACTGATGCTCCTACAGGAGGGGACACACAGAGAAATCTGTGCCCTGTACTTGCAACCGTTCCGACAGGCTCGAACGCAGGTCTATCCGGATTAGGAACTTGTTCTATCCGACTAGGCCACGCTGGAGTTGCCTTCTGAATCAAATTTGGCACTTGTATTTATATCTCATAGCAAGGTTAGTTAGTGTCTTTTTATCAACAGTTGCAATGATTGAGATGTGAAGTTGTTAATTTGTGTTGACAGTTAGAAAGACCTGACAGCTTTATTTGATAAGGTTGCAGTCCCGTGAGGCAGTTTTATGAATGAATATTGGAGAATTTAGGCTAACTGACATGTGTGTGTGTGTGTGTGTGTGTGTTTAAAAGTATGTATTAATTAATAATTAGTGTGGTGTTTCCAAATGAGTTTGTGAATGGTAAACAAGCAATGCAATATCCAATATGTGCTATTTTAGGCCTCGTTCTGTAAAATACATGTTTTACTAGGGAAGGAAAATCCGGTTTGTTTTTTTCCCTCGTTTTATTTCAGGAATAAATAGCACATAGGCCAAGGACCGAAGGTTTGGCTGGTTAAATATAGCGTTGTGGCCGCCATTTTCTGTGTTGGGCGGGGGGGAGGGGGTGGGGGATGGAGGGGGCGGTATGGGGGATAGGGGGGGGGGGTTAGATGGTGGGGGAGAGGGGCCCTGAGGAGCTACCTTGGGAGGTGTTGTTGGTGGGGGGGGGGGGTTGGTGGGGGAGGGGGCAGGGGGAGAGGGGCCCTGAGGAGCTACCATGGGAGGTGTTGTTGGTGGGGGTTGTCAGTTAGGTATTTAAATTGAATATTGTAAGATAGGTTATATAGGGCGAGGTGTTGAGGAAGGAATAAGAAAAGTGTTTGGGACTGAGTTGAGTGTATTAGTTGTTGTGATTGATGTTAGCAGGAAGGTAGGTGGTTGAAATGTGTAAAGATTTGTTAATGAGATCATTTGGTTAATAATGTAGGAATTAAGGGTAAGTGATCACTGGAGATAGATATTCAACAGTATATTAAGAGGCCAAGTTTTAGCAGGTAGGTAGGCCGGCCGGCCGGCAGAGAGAGACAATGGACTAACAAACAGGTAGACGTTTTCTTCATGGATGGTAAACTATTATTAAAATGGCATGTACACATTTCCATGTGCGACATTCTTGTACACACACACACACACACACACACACACACACACACACACACACACACACACTGACCCACAGAGACTGCCCAAATATGTATACTAACAGCAGCAGCAGTTGGTGTTCCCAGGCAGGTCACCCATCCAAGTACTAACCAAAGTCAACGGTGTTTAACCTGACAGATGTATGGGAGGAGACGCAGTGTTCTCAAGGTGATAGGTAGGTAGGTAGTATGGCCGTTGCTATTGTATACAAGTAGTAAGTAATCACATGTGAGTGAGTGAGTGAGTCAGGATACTGGTAACTGCGGCGGGCAGGCAGGCGGAGGATACTCACACATAGCAGCCAATTCTCCATTAAAGATAGTACTTATTGCAACTATTTAGTCAAATTAACCAACAACAAATGGACTACTACTACTACTACTACTACTACTACTACTGTTGCTCCAAAATAGAAATGTTGGGATGCCACCGCTGCCATTGATCTCGCACAAGTTGCTGCTGACAAATGACTCATCTTAGGCCTTGCATATGCTCTCTTAGGCTTCATTTAGTCAATAATTGTAACATCATTGAGTCGGGGGACAGGCAGACAGGCACTTTATACATGTTAGGCTTATAGTGGTCTCCAACACCCACCACCCCACAAGGTCCAACTAGTGACTAACCCTCACTCACTCACCACGCCCCAAGTAGCTAGCTTACTAACTCCTGGATACCTATTTACTGCTAGGTGAACAGAGACATTCGGTGATAGGAAAGGCTACCAACAACTACAGCCCTTTTTCTATTTCTATTTCTATTTCTACAAACCTAGTCTATTTCCTAGTCTAAACTAACCTAACCTAACCTCACCTAACCTAACCCAACCTAACCTAAGCTAATCTAACATAACCTAACCTAACTAACTCCTGGATACCTATTTACTGCTAGGTGAACAGAGACATTCGGTGATAGGAAAGGCTACTAACAATTACAGCCCTACTTCTACAAACCTACCCTAACCAACCTAACCTAATCTAACCTAACCTAACCTAACCTAATCTAACCTAACCTAAGCTAATCTAACATAACCTAACCTACCTAACTCCTGGATACCTATTTACTGCTAGGTGAACAGAGACATTCGGTGATAGGAAAGGCTACTAACATTTACAGCCCTACTTCTACAAACCTACCCTAAACCAACCTAACCTAATCTAACCTAACCTAACCTAACCTAACCTAATCTAACCTAACCTAAGCTAATCTAACATAACCTAACCTAACTAACTCCTGGATACCTATTTACTGCTAGGTGAACAGAGACATTCGGTGATAGGAAAGGCTACTAACATTTACAGCCCTACTTCTACAAACCTACCCTAAACCAACCTAACCTAATCTAACCTAACCTAACCTAACCTAACCTAAGCTAATCTAACATAACCTAACCTAACTAACTCCTGGATACCTATTTACTGCTAGGTGAACAGAAACATTCGGTGATAGGAAGCGCTACCAACAATTATAGCCCTATTTCTATTTCTACAAACCTAGCCTATTTCCTAGCCTAAACTAACTTAACCTAATCTAACCTAACCTAACTAATTCCTGGATACTTACTTACTGCTAGGTGAACAGTGGCATTCGGTGATAGGAAACACTACCAACAACTACAGCCCTTTTTCCATTTCTATTTCTACAAACCTAGTCTATTTCCTAGTCTGAACTAACCTAACCTAACCTAACCTCACCTAACCTAACCTCACCTCACCTCACCTCACCTTACCTTTCCTCACCTAACATAATCTCACCTCACCTCACCTCACCGAATCTCACCTAACCTAACCTAACCTAACCTCACCTCACCTCACCTCACCTCACCTCACCTCACCTCACCTCACTTAACATAATCTCACCTCACCTCACCAAAACCTCACCTCACCAAACCTCACTTCACCTCACCTCACCTCACCTAAACCTCACCTAACCTAACCTCACCTAACCTCACCTCACCTAACCTAACTAACTCCTGGATACTTACTTACTGCTAGGTGAACAGAGGCATTCGGTGATAGGAAACGCTACCAAGAATTACATCCCTTTTTCTATTTCTATTTCTACAAACCTAGCCTATTTCCTAGCCAAAACTAACCTAACCCAATCTAACCTTACCTAACCTAACCTAACTAACTCCTGATCAACCAGGCTGTGACTCATACGTCAGGTTGCGAGCAGCCGCGTCTAACAGCCTTGTTGATCAGTCCAGCAACCATGAGGCCTGGTCGACGACCGGGCCGTGGGGACGCTAAGCTCCGAAAGCACCTCAAGGAAGCATCTCAAGGTACTCCTGGATACCTATTTACTGCTAGGTGAACAGAGGCATTCGGTGATAGGAAACGCTACCAACAATTACAGCCCTATTTCTATTTCTACAAATCTAGCCTATTTCCTAGCCTAACCTAATCTAATCTAATTAACTCCTGGATACTTACTTACTGCTAGGGTGAACAGAGGCATTCGGTGATAGGAAACGCTACCAACATTTACAGCCCCTTTTCTATTTCTATTTTTACAAACCTAGCCTATTTCCTAGCCAAAACTAACCTAACCTAATCTAACCTTACCTAATCTAACCTTACCTAACCTAACTAACTCCTGATCAACCACGCTGTGACTCATACGTCAGGTTGCGAGCAGCCGCGTCTAACAGCCTTGTTGATCAGTCCAGCAACCATGAGGCCTGGTCGACGACCGGGCCGCGGGGACGCTAAGCCCCGAAAGCACCTCAAGGTACTCCTGGATACCTATTTACTGCTTGGTGAACAGAGGCATTCGGTGATAGGAAACGCTACCAACAATTACAGCCCTATTTCTATTTCTACAAACCTAACCTATTTCCTAGCAATAACTAACCTAACCTAATCTAACCTAACCTAAATTAACTTAACCTAACCTTATCTAAACTAACCTAACTAACTAACTTCTGGATACCTATTTACTGCTAGGTGAATAGAGGCATTCGGTGATAGGAAACGCTACCTACAATTACAGCCCTCTTTCTATTACTATTTCTACAAACATAGCCCATTTCCAAGCCTAAAATAACCTAACCTAACCTAACCTAACCCTCCAAACCTAGCTTATTTCCTAGCCAAAACTAACCTAACCTAACCAACTCCTGGATACCTATTTACTGCTAGGTGAACAGAGGCATTCGGTGATAAGAAACGTTACCTAAAATTCAAGCAATTTTTTTTGTCTATTTTTTTATTGTTTTTAAATGTTTATAATTTATTTATACTTGATTCATTTTTTATAATGTTTTTACCTATTTCTATTTCTACAAACGTAGCCTATTTCCTAGCCTAAATTAACCTAAAAATGTGTGTGTATTTACTATATATTATATAATAGTAGTATAATATATATTTAGTATACTTATACTATATATATAATATATTATATTATATATATATATATATATATATATATACTTATCCGTCGGTGGAATAATACAAATATTACACCTAACCAACCACAAAATAACCAACCGTTAACTGTACCTTACCAACATACCCTAACCAATCAACCCTAACCAACTAAGCCTTACATATTATCTAAATTGCTTATTAAACCATAATTATGCTTGTATTCTAACCTCAAATTCTAACCTAATTCTAATTCTAACCTAATTCTAATTCTAACCAACCTACCAACCAACCACCCTAACCAACCTAATCAACCCAACCTAAGGCCAACCTAACCTAACCATCCAACCCAAACCACCCAACACCTAACCACCCCCCTAACCTAACCAATCCTCACCTAATCCTAACCAACTCAACCAACCAACCAACCTTAACCAACCAACCTAACCAAGCCAATCTAACAACCAACCTAACCTAACCTAACCTAACTCAACCAACCTCAACCAACCAACCTAACCAACCAATCTAGCCTAAACCCACCTAACAACCAACCCTAACCTAACCAACCCTAACCTAACCTAACCAACACGTAACCTAACCTAACCTAACCAACCTAACCTAACCTAACCAACCAACCAACCTAAGCAACCACCTAACCAACCTAAGCAACCAACCTAACCAACCTAAGTAACCTAACCAGCCTTAGCAACCTAAACAAACCTAAGCAACCTAAGCAACCTAACCTAATCAACCAACTAACCTAATCAACCTAAGCAACCTAACCTAAGCAACCTAACCTCACCAACCAATCCTACTTAACCAACCTAACCTAACCAACCTACCTAACCAACCCTAACCTAACCTCCCTTCTTATTATCTGACACGAACCTCTCGGTTCGTGTCAGAGTCCATGAGTGTCCGTCGTGCGTGTCCGTATGTGAGTGTCCGTGTCCGTGTATCCATGGGGTTTTGGGTCCAGGAAGCTATTTGTGTCGACCCAAATTGCCTCCCTTCTCCCCACCTGAAATCCAGGTGGATTGAAAGACCTGCCCGAGGTCAGTAGATCCAGGTATCCGTCCGTGGCCCCCCGGACTTCAACCCTTCCCCACATTCCAAGGAGTCGGTCAATCAATCTTCGGCTATCCAGAGAATCTATCGAAACTGATGCTCCTACAGGAGGGGACACACAGAGAAATCTGTGCCCTGTACTTGCAACCGTTCCGACAGGCTCGAACGCAGGTCTATCCGGATTAGGAACTTGTTCTATCCGACTAGGCCACGCTGGAGTTGCCTTCTGAATCAAATTTGGCACTTGTATTTATATCTCATAGCAAGGTTAGTTAGTGTCTATTTTATCAACAGTTGCAATGATTGAGATGTGAAGTTGTTAATTTTGTGTTGACAGTTAGAAAGACCTGACAGCTTTATTGATAAGGTTGCAGTCCCGTGAGGCAGTTTTATGAATGAATATTGGAGAATTTAGGCTAACTGACATGTGTGTGTGTGTGTGTGTGTGTTGTTTTTAAAAGTATGTATTAATTAATAATTAGTGTGGTGTTCCAATGAGTTTGTGAATGTAAACAAGCAATGCAATATCCAATATGTGCTATTTTAGGCCTCGTTCTGTAAAATACATGTTTTACTAGGAAGGAAAATCCGTTTGTTTTTTTCCCTCGTTTTATTTCAGGAATAAAATAGCACATAGGCCAAGGACCGAAGGTTTTGGCTGGTTAAATATAGCGTTGTGGCCGCTATTTTCTGTGTGGGCGGGGGGGGGGGGGGGGGAGGGGGTGGGGGATGGAGGGGGCGGTATGGGGGATAGTGGGGGGGGGTTTAGATGGTGGGGGAGAGGGCCTGAGGAGCTACCTTGGGAGGTGTTGTTGGTGGGGGGGGGGGGTTGGTGGGGGAGGGGGCAGGGGGAGAGGGGCCCTGAGGAGCTACCATTGGGAGGTGTTGTTGGTGGGGGTTGTCAGTTAGGTATTTCAATTGAATATGTAAGATAGGTTATATAGGGCGAGGTGTTGAGGAAGGAATAAGAAACAGTGTTTGGGACTGAGTTGAGTGTATTAGTTGTTGTGATTGATGTTAGCAGGAAGGTAGGTGGTTGAAATGTGTAAAGATTTGTTAATGAGATCATTTTGGTTAATAATGTAGGAATTAAGGTAAGTGATCACTGGAGATAGATATTCAACAGTATATTAAGAGGCCAAGTTTTAGCAGGTAGGTAGGCCGGCGGCCGGCAGAGAAGAGACAATGGACTAACAAACCGGTAGACGTTTTTCTTCATGGATGGTAAACTATTATTAAAAATGGCATGTACACATTTCCATGTGCGACATTCTTGTACACACACACACCACACACACACACACCACACACCACACACACACACACACACACACACACACACACTTGACCCACAGAGACTGCCCAAAATATGTATACTAACAGCAGCAGCAGTTGGTAGTTCCCAGGCAGTGTCACCCATCCAAGTACTAACCAAGTCAACGGTGTTTAACCTGACAGATGTATGGGAGTAGACGCAGTGTTCTCCAGGGGATAGTAGGTAGGTAGTATGGCCGTTGCTATTGTATACAAAGTAGTAAAGTAATCACATGTGAGTGAGTGATGTGAGTCAGGATACTGGTATAACTGCGGGCGGGCAGGCAGGCGGAGGATACTCACACATAGCGAGCCAATTCTCCATTAAAGATAGTACTTATTGCAACTATTTAGTCAAATTAACCAACAACAAATTGGGACTACTACTACTACTACTACTGTTGCCTCCAAAATAGAATGTTGGGATGCCACCGCTGCCATTGATCTCGCACAAGTTGCTGCTGACAAATGACTCATCTTAGGCCTTGCATATGCTCTCTTAGGCTTCATTAGTCAATAATTGTAACATCATTGATCGGGGGACAGGCAGACAGGCACTTTATACATGTTAGGCTTATAGTGGTCTCCAACACCCACCACCCCACAAGGTCCAACTAGTGACTAACCCTCACTCACTCACCACGCCCCAAGTAGCTAGCTTACTAACTCCTGGATACCTATTTACTGCTAGGTGAACAGAGACATTCGGTGATAGGAAAGGCTACCAACAACTACAGCCCTTTTTCTATTTCTATTTCTATTTCTACAAACCTAGTCTATTTCCTAGTCTAAACTAACCTAACCTAACCTCACCTAACCTAACCCAACCTAACCTAAGCTAATCTAACATAACCTAACCTAACTAACTCCTGGATACCTATTTACTGCTAGGTGAACAGAGACATTCGGTGATAGGAAAGGCTACTAACAATTACAGCCCTACTTCTACAAACCTACCCTAAACCAACCTAACCTAATCTAACCTAACCTAACCTAACCTAATCTAACCTAACCTAAGCTAATCTAACATAACCTAACCTACCTAACTCCTGGATACCTATTTACTGCTAGGTGAACAGAGACATTCGGTGATAGGAAAGGCTACTAACATTTACAGCCCTACTTCTACAAACTACCCTAAACCAACCTAACCTAATCTAACCTAACCTAACCTAACCTAACCTAATCTAACCCTCTAACCTAAGCTAATCTAACATAAACCTAACCTAACTAACTCCTGATACCTATTTACTGCTAGGTGAACAGCGCAATTCGGTGATCAGGAAAGGCTACTCAACATTTTACAGCCCTACTTCTACAAACCTACCCTAAACCAACCTTAACCTAATCTAACCCTGAAACCTAACCTAACCTAACCTAAGCTAATCTAACATAACCTAACCTAACTAACTCCTGGATACCTATTTACTGCTAGGTGAACAGAAACATTCGGTGATAGGAAGCGCTACCAACCATTATAGCCCTATTTTCTATTTCTACAAACCTAGCCTATTTCCTAGCCTAAACTAACTTAACCTAATCTAACCTAACTAACTAATTCCTGGATACTTACTTACTGCTAGGTGAACAGTGGCATTCGGTGATAGGAAAACACTACCAACAACTACAGCCCTTTTTCCATTTCTATTTCTACAAACCTAGTCTATTTCCTAGTCTGAACTAACCTAACCTAACCTAACCTCACCTAACCTAACCTCACCTCACCTCACCTCACCTTACCTTTCCTCACCTAACATAATCTCACCTCACCTCACCTCACCGAATCTCACCTAACCTAACCTAACCTCACCTCACCTCACCTCACCTCACCTCACCTCCACCCTCACCTCACTTAACATAATCTCACCTCACCTCAACCAAAACCTCACCTCACCAACCTCACTTCACCTCACCTCACCTCACCTAAACCTCACCTAACCCTAACCTCACCTAACCTCACCTCACCTAACCTAACTAACTCCTGGATACTTACTTACTGCTAGGTGAACAGAGGCATTCGGTGATAGGAAACGCTACCAAGAATTACATCCCTTTTTCTATTTCTATTTCTACAAACCTAGCCTATTTCCTAGCCAAAACTAACCTAAACCCAATCTAACCTTACCTAACCTAACCTAACTAACTCCTGATCAACCAGGCTGTGACTCATACGTCAGGTTGCGAGCAGCCGCGTCTAACAGCCTTGTTGATCAGTCCAGCAACCATGAGGCCTGGTCGACGACCGGGCCGTGGGGACGCTAAGCTCCGAAAGCACCTCAAGGAAGCATCTCAAGGTACTCCTGGATACCTATTTACTGCTAGGTGAACAGAGGCATTCGGTGATAGGAAACGCTACCAACAATTACAGCCCTATTTCTATTTCTACAAATCTAGCCTATTTCCTAGCCTAACCTAATCTAATCTAATTAACTCCTGGATACTTACTTACTGCTAGGGTGAACAGAGGCATTCGGTGATAGGAAACGCTACCAACATTTACAGCCCCTTTTCTATTTCTATTTTTACAAACCTAGCCTATTTCCTAGCCAAAACTAACCTAACCTAATCTAACCTTACCTAATCTAACCTTACCTAACCTAACTAACTCCTGATCAACCACGCTGTGACTCATACGTCAGGTTGCGAGCAGCCGCGTCTAACAGCCTTGTTGATCAGTCCAGCAACCATGAGGCCTGGTCGACGACCGGGCCGCGGGGACGCTAAGCCCCGAAAGCACCTCAAGGTACTCCTGGATACCTATTTACTGCTTGGTGAACAGAGGCATTCGGTGATAGGAAACGCTACCAACAATTACAGCCCTATTTCTATTTCTACAAACCTAACCTATTTCCTAGCAATAACTAACCTAACCTAATCTAACCTAACCTAAATTAACTTAACCTAACCTTATCTAAACTAACCTAACTAACTAACTTCTGGATACCTATTTACTGCTAGGTGAATAGAGGGCATTCGGTGATAGGAAAACGCTACCTACAATTACAGCCCTCTTTCTATTACTATTTCTACAAACATAGCCCATTTCCAAGCCTAAAATAACCTAACCTAACCTAACCTAACCCTCCAAACCTAGCTTATTTCCTAGCCAAAACTAACCTAACCTAACCAACTCCTGGATACCTATTTACTGCTAGGTGAACAGAGGCATTCGGTGATAAGAAACGTTACCTAAAATTCAAGCAATTTTTTTTGTCTATTTTTTTATTGTTTTTAAATGTTTATAATTTATTTATACTTGATTCATTTTTTATAATGTTTTTACCTATTTCTATTTCTACAAACGTAGCCTATTTCCTAGCCTAAATTAACCTAAAAATGTGTGTGTATATATATATATATATATATATATATATATATATAATATATATATATTATATATATATATATATATATATATATATATATATATATATATTCAGTCGGTGGAATAATACAAATATACACCTAACCAACCACAAAATAACCAACCTTAACTGTACCTTACCAACATACCCTAACCAATCAACCCTAACCAACCTAAGCTTACATATTATCTAAATTGCTTATTAAACCATAATTATGCTTGTATTCTAACCTCAAATTCTAACCTAATTCTAATTCTAACCTAATTCTAATTCTAACCACCTAACCAACCAACCAACCTAACCAACCTAATCAACCAACCTAAGCAACCTAACCTAACCATCCAACCCAACCCAACCTAACCAACCTAACCTAACCAACCTAACCTAACCTAACCAACCAACCAACCAACCAACCTAACCAACCAACCTAACCAACCAATCTAACCAACCAACCTAACCTAACCTAACCTAACCAACCAACCTAACCAACCAACCTAACCAACCAATCTAGCCTAACCAACCTAACCTAACCAACCTAACCTAACCAACCTAACCTAACCTAACCAACCTAACCTAACCTAACCTAACCAACCTAACCTAACCTAACCAACCAACCAACCTAAGCAACCAACCTAACCAACCTAAGCAACCAACCTAACCAACCTAAGCAACCTAACCAGCCTTAGCAACCTAAACAACCTAAGCAACCTAAGCAACCTAACCTAATCAACCAACTTAACCTAATCAACCTAAGCAACCTAACCTAAGCAACCTAACCTAACCAACCAACCTACTTAACCAACCTAACCTAACCCTAACCTACCAACCTAACCTAACCAACCTAACCTAACCTCCCTTCTTATTATCTGACACGAACCTTCGGTTCGTGTCAGAGTCCATGAGTGTCCGTGTGCGTGTCCGTGTGAGTGTCCGTGTCCGTGTATCCATGGGGTTTTGGGTCCAGGAAGCTATTTGTGTCGACCCAAATTGCCTCCCTTCTCCCCACCTGAAATCCAGGTGGATTGAAAGACCTGCCCGAGGTCAGTAGATCCAGGTATCCGTCCGTGGCCCCCCGGACTTCAACCCTTCCCCACATTCCAAGGAGTCGGTCAATCAATCTTCGGCTATCCAGAGAATCTATCGAAACTGATGCTCCTACAGGAGGGGACACACAGAGAAATCTGTGCCCTGTACTTGCAACCGTTCCGACAGGCTCGAACGCAGGTCTATCCGGATTAGGAACTTGTTCTATCCGACTAGGCCACGCTGGAGTTGCCTTCTGAATCAAATTTGGCACTTGTATTTATATCTCATAGCAAGGTTAGTTAGTGTCTATTTATCAACAGTTGCAATGATTGAGATGTGAAGTTGTTAATTTGTGTTGACAGTTAGAAAGACCTGACAGCTTTATTTGATAAGGTTGCAGTCCCGTGAGGCAGTTTTATGAATGAATATTGGAGAATTTAGGCTAACTGACATGTGTGTGTGTGTGTGTGTGTGTTTAAAAGTATGTATTAATTAATAATTAGTGTGGTGTTTCCAAATGAGTTTGTGAATGGTAAACAAGCAATGCAATATCCAATATGTGCTATTTTAGGCCTCGTTCTGTAAAATACATGTTTTACTAGGGAAGGAAAATCCGGTTTGTTTTTTTCCCTCGTTTTATTTCAGGAATAAATAGCACATAGGCCAAGGACCGAAGGTTTTGGCTGGTTAAATATAGCGTTGTGGCCGCCATTTTCTGTGTTGGGCGGGGGGGGGGAGGGGGTGGGGGATGGAGGGGGCGGTATGGGGGATAGGGGGGGGGGGGTTAGATGGTGGGGGAGAGGGGCCTGAGGAGCTACCTTGGGAGGTGTTGTTGGTGGGGGGGGGGGGTTGGTGGGGGAGGGGGCAGGGGGAGAGGGGCCCTGAGGAGCTACCATGGGAGGTGTTGTTGGTGGGGGTTGTCAGTTAGGTATTTAAATTGAATATTGTAAGATAGGTTATATAGGGCGAGGTGTTGAGGAAGGAATAAGAAAAGTGTTTGGGACTGAGTTGAGTGTATTAGTTGTTGTGATTGATGTTAGCAGGAAGGTAGGTGGTTGAAAATGTGTAAAGATTTGTTAATGAGATCATTTGGTTAATAATGTAGGAATTAAGGGTAAGTGATCACTGGAGATAGATATTCAACAGTATATTAAGAGGCCAAGTTTTAGCAGGTAGGTAGGCCGGCCGGCCGGCAGAGAGAGACAATGGACTAACAAACAGGTAGGACGTTTTCTTCATGGATGGTAAACTATTATTAAAATGGCATGTACACATTTCCATGTGCGACATTCTTGTACACACACACACCACACACACACACACACACACACACACACACACACACACACACACACTGACCCACAGAGACTGCCCAAATATGTATACTAACAGCAGCAGCAGTTGGTGTTCCCAGGCAGGTCACCCATCCAAGTACTAACCAAAGTCAACGGTGTTTAACCTGACAGATGTATGGGAGGAGACGCAGTGTTCTCAAGGTGATAGGTAGGTAGGTAGTATGGCCGTTGCTATTGTATACAAGTAGTAAGTAATCACATGTGAGTGAGTGAGTGAGTCAGGATACTGGTAACTGCGGCGGGCAGGCAGGCGGAGGATACTCACACATAGCAGCCAATTCTCCATTAAAGATAGTACTTATTGCAACTATTTAGTCAAATTAACCAACAACAAATGGACTACTACTACTACTACTACTACTACTACTACTGTTGCTCCAAAATAGAAATGTTGGGATGCCACCGCTGCCATTGATCTCGCACAAGTTGCCTGCTGACAAATGACTCATCTTAGGCCTTGCATATGCTCTCTTAGGCTTCATTTAGTCAATAATTGTAACATCATTGAGTCGGGGGACAGGCAGACAAGGCACTTTATACATGTTAGGCTTATAGTGGTCTCCAACACCCACCACCCCACAAGGTCCAACTAGTGACTAACCCTCACTCACTCACCACGCCCCAAGTAGCTAGCTTACTAACTCCTGGATACCTATTTACTGCTAGGTGAACAGAGACATTCGGTGATAGGAAAGGCTACCAACAACTACAGCCCTTTTCTATTTCTATTTCTATTTCTACAAACCTAGTCTATTTCCTAGTCTAAACTAACCTAACCTAACCTCACCTAACCTAACCCAACCTAACCTAAGCTAATCTAACATAACCTAACCTAACTAACTCCTGGATACCTATTTACTGCTAGGTGAACAGAGACATTCGGTGATAGGAAAGGCTACTAACAATTACAGCCCTACTTCTACAAACCTACCCTAAACCAACCTAACCTAATCTAACCTAACCTAACCTAACCTAATCTAACCTAACCTAAGCTAATCTAACATAACCTAACCTACCTAACTCCTGGATACCTATTTACTGCTAGGTGACAGAGACATTCGGTGATAGGAAAGGCTACTAACATTTACAGCCCTTACTTCTACAAACCTACCCTAAACCAACCTAACCTAATCTAACCTAACCTAACCTAACCTAACCTAATCTAACCTAACCTAAGCTAATCTAACATAACCTAACCTAACTAACTCCTGGATACCTATTTACTGCTAGGTGAACAGAGACATTCGGTGATAGGAAAGGCTACTAACATTTACAGCCCTACTTCTACAAACTACCCTAAACCCTAAACCAACCTAACCTAATCTAACCTAACCTAACCTAACCTAACCTAAGCTAATCTAACATAACCTAACCTAACTAACTCCTGGATACCTATTTACTGCTAGGTGAACAGAAACATTCGGTGATAGGAAGCGCTACCAACAATTATAGCCCTATTTCTATTTCTACAAAACCTAGCCTATTTCCTAGCCTAAACTAACTTAACCTAATCTAACCTAACCTAACTAATTCCTGGATACTTACTTACTGCTAGGTGAACAGTGGCATTCGGTGATAGGAAAACACTACCAACAACTACAGCCCTTTTCCATTTCTATTTCTACAAACCTAGTCTATTTCCTAGTCTGAACTAACCTAACCTAACCTAACCTCACCTAACCTAACCTCACCTCACCTCACCTCACCTTACCTTTCCTCACCTAACATAATCTCACCTCACCTCACCTCACCGAATCTCACCTAACCTAACCTAACCTACCTCACCTCACCTCACCTCACCTCACCTCACCTCACCTCACTTAACATAATCTCACCTCACCTCACCAAAACCTCACCTCACCAAACCTCACTTCAACCTCACCTCACTCACCTAAACCTCACCTAACCTAACCTCACCTAACCTCACCTCACCTAACCTAACTAACTCCTGGATACTTACTTACTGCTAGGTGAACAAGAGGCATTCGGTGATAGGAAACGCTACCAAGAATTACATCCCTTTTTCTATTTCTATTTCTACAAACCTAGCCTATTTCCTAGCAAAAAACTAACCTAACCCAATCTAACCTTACCTAACCTAACCTAACTAACTCCTGATCAACCAGGCTGTGACTCATACGTCAGGTTGCGAGCAGCCGCGTCTAACAGCCTTGTTGATCAGTCCAGCAACCATGAGGCCATGGTCGACGACCGGGCCGTGGGGACGCTAAGCTCCGAAAGCACCTCAAGGAAGCATCTCAAGGTAACTCCTGGATACCTATTTACTGCTAGGTGAACAGAGGCATTCGGTGATAGGAAACGCTACCAACAATTACAGCCCTATTTCTATTTCTACAAATCTAGCCTATTTCCTAGCCTAACCTAATCTAATCTAATTAACTCCTGGATACTTACTTACTGCTAGGGTGAACAGAGGCATTCGGTGATAGGAAACGCTACCACATTTACAGCCCCTTTTTCTATTTCTATTTTTACAAACCTAGCCTATTTCCTAGCCAAAACTAACCTAACCTAATCTAACCTTACCTAATCTAACCTTACCTAACCTAACTAACTCCTGATCAACCACGCTGTGACTCATACGTCAGGTTGCGAGCAGCCGCGTCTAACAGCCTTGTTGATCAGTCCAGCAACCATGAGGCCTGGTCGACGACCGGGCCGCGGGGACGCTAAGCCCCGAAAGCACCTCAAGGTACTCCTGGATACCTATTTACTGCTTGGTGAACAGAGGCATTCGGTGATAGGAAACGCTACCAACAATTACAGCCCTATTTCTATTTCTACAAACCTAACCTATTTCCTAGCAATAACTAACCTAACCTAATCTAACCTAACCTAAATTAACTTAACCTAACCTTATCTAAACTAACCTAACTAACTAACTTCTGGATACCTATTTACTGCTAGGTGAATAGAGGCATTCGGTGATAGGAAACGCTACCTACAATTACAGCCCTCTTTCTATTACTATTTCTACAAACATAGCCCATTTCCAAGCCTAAAATAACCTAACCTAACCTAACCTAACCCTCCAAACCTAGCTTATTTCCTAGCCAAAACTAACCTAACCTAACCAACTCCTGGATACCTATTTACTGCTAGGTGAACAGAGGCATTCGGTGATAAGAAACGTTACCTAAAATTCAAGCAATTTTTTTTGTCTATTTTTTTATTGTTTTTAAATGTTTATAATTTATTTATACTTGATTCATTTTTTATAATGTTTTTACCTATTTCTATTTCTACAAACGTAGCCTATTTCCTAGCCTAAATTAACCTAAAAATGTGTGTGTATATATATATATATATTATATATATATATATATTATATATATATATATATATATATATATATATATATATATATATATATATATATATATATATATCAGTCGGTGGAATAATACAAATATTACACCTAACCAACCACAAAATAACCAACCTTAACTGTACCTTACCACATACCCTAACAATCAACCCTAACCAACCTAAGCTTACATATTATACTAAATTGCTTATATTAAACCATAATTATGCTTGTATTCTAACCTCAAATTCTAACCTAATTCTAATTCTAACCTAATTCTAATTCTAACCAACCTAACCAACCAACCAACCTAACCAACCTAATCAACCAACCTAAGCAAACCTAACCTAACCATCCAACCCAACCCAACCTAACCAACCTAACCTAACCAACATAACCTAACCTAACCACCAAACCAACCAACCACCTAACCAACCCAACCTAACCAACCAATCTAACCAACCAACCTAACCTAACCTAACCTAACCAACCAACCTAACCAACCAACCTAACCAACCAATCTAGCCTAACCAACCTAAACCTAACCACCTAACCTAACCAACCTAACCTAACCTAACCAACCTAACCTAACCTAACCTAACCAACCTAACCTAACCTAACCAACCAACCAACCTAAGCAACCAACCTAACCAACCTAAGCAACAACCTAACCAAACCTAAGCAACCTAACCAGCCTTAGCAACCTAAACAACCTAAGCAACCTAAGCAACTAAGCAACCTACCTAATCAACCAACTTAACCTAATCAACCTAAGCAACCTAACCTAAGCAACCTAACCTAACCAACCAACCTACTTACCAACCTAACCTAACCAACCTACTAACCAACCTAACCTACCAACCTAACCTAACCAACCTAACCTAACCTCCCTCTTATTATCTGACACGAACCTTCGGTTCGTGTCAGAGTCCATGAGTGTCCGTGTGCGTGTCCGTGTGAGTGTCCAGTGTCCGTGTATCCATGGGGTTTTGGGTCAGGAAGCTATTTGTGTCGACCCAAATTGCCTCCCTTCTCCCCACCTGAATCCAGGTGGATTGAAAGGACCTGCCCGAGGTCAGTAGATCCAGGTATCCGTCCGTGGCCCCCCGGACTTCAACCCTTCCCCACATTCCAAGGAGTCGGTCAATCAATCTTCGGCTATCCAGAGAATCTATCGAAACTGATGCTCTACAGGATGGGGACACACAGAGAAATCTGTGCCCTGTACTTGCAACCGTTCGACAGGCTCGAACGCAGGTTCTATCCGGATTAGGAACTTGTTCTATCCGACTAGGCCACGCTGGAGTTGCCTCTGAATCAAATTTGGCACTTGTATTTATATCTCATAGCAAGGTTAGTTAGTGTCTATTTATCAACAGTTGCAATGATTGAGATGTGAAAGTTGTTAATTTGTGTTGACAGTTAGAAAGACCTGACAGCTTTATTTGATAAGGGTTGCAGTCCCGTGAGGCAGTTTTATGAATGAATATTGGAGAATTTAGGCTAACTGACATGGTGTGTGTTGTGTGGTGTGTGTGTTTTTAAAAGTATGTATTAATTAATAATTAGTGTGGTGTTTCCAAATGAGTTTGTGAATGGTAAACAAGCAATGCAATATCCCAATATGTGCTATTTTAGGCCTCGTTCTGTAAAATACATGTTTTACTAGGGAAGGAAAATCCGGTTTGTTTTTTTCCCTCGTTTTATTTCAGGAATAAATAGCACATAGGCCAAGGACCGAAGGTTTTGGCTGGTTAAATATAGCGTTGTGGCCGCCATTTTCTGTGTTGGGCGGGGGGGGGGGAGGGGGTGGGGGGATGGAGGGGGGCGGTATGGGGGATAGGGGGGGGGGGTTAAGATGGTGGGGGGAGAGGGGCCCTGAGGAGCTACCTTGGGAGTGTTGTTGGTGGGGGGGGGGGTTGGTGGGGGAGGGGGCAGGGGGAGA
The DNA here is from genome assembly GCF_040958095.1 of Procambarus clarkii. Taxonomy (NCBI): domain Eukaryota; kingdom Metazoa; phylum Arthropoda; class Malacostraca; order Decapoda; family Cambaridae; genus Procambarus; species Procambarus clarkii. The sequence goes on from NW_027189622.1 coordinate 73,215, forward strand.
GGGGCCCTGAGGAGCTACCATGGGAGGTGTTGTTGGTGGGGTTGTCAGTTAGGTATTTAAATTGAATATTGTAAGATAGGTTATATAGGGCGAGGTGTTGAGGAAGGAATAAGAAAAGTGTTTGGGACTGAGTTGAGTGTATTAGTTGTTGTGATTGATGTTAGCAGGAAGGTAGGTGGTTGAAATGTGTAAAGATTTGTTAATGAGATCATTTGGTTAATAAGTAGGAATTAAGGGTAAGTGATCACTGGAGATAGATATTCAACAGTATATTAAGAGGCCAAGTTTTAGCAGGTAGGTAGGGCCGGCCGGCCGGCAGAGAGAGACAATGGACTAACAAACAGGTAGACGTTTTCTTCATGGATGGTAAACTATTATTAAAATGGCATGTACACATTTCCATGTGCGACATTCTTGGTACACACACACACACACACACACACACACACACACACACACACACACACACACAACACACTGACCCACAGAGACTGCCCAAATATGTATACTAACAGCAGCAGCAGTTGGTGTTCCCAGGCAGGTCACCCATCCAAGTACTAACCAAAGTCAACGGTGTTTAACCTGACAGATGTATGGGAGGAGACGCAGTGTTCTCAAGGTGATAGGTAGGTAGGTAGTATGGCCGTTGCTATTGTATACAAGTAGTAAGTAATCACATGTGAGTGGAGTGAGTGAGTCAGGATACTGGTAACTGCGGCGGGCAGGCAGGCGGAGGATACTCACACATAGCAGCCAATTCTCCATTAAGATAGTACTTATTGCAACTATTTAGTCAAATTAACCAACAACAAATGGACTACTACTACTACTACTACTACTACTACTACTGTTGCTCCAAAATAGAAATGTTGGGATGCCACCGCTGCCATTGATCTCGCACAAGTTGCTGCTGACAAATGACTCATCTTAGGCCTTGCATATGCTCTCTTAGGCCTTCATTTAGTCCAATAATTGTAACATCATTGAGTCGGGGACAGGCAGACAGGCACTTTATACATGTTAGGCTTATAGTGGTCTCCAACACCCACCACCCCACAAGGTCCAACTAGTGACTAACCCTCACTCACTCACCACGCCCCAAGTAGCTAGCTTACTAACTCCTGGATACCTATTTACTGCTAGGTGAACAGAGACATTCGGTGATAGGAAAGGCTACCAACAACTACAGCCCTTTTTCTATTTCTATTTCTATTTCTACAAACCTAGTCTATTTCCTAGTCTAAACTAACCTAACCTAACCTCACCTAACCTAACCCAACCTAACCTAAGCTAATCTAACATAACCTAACCTAACTAACTCCTGGATACCTATTTACTGCTAGGTGAACAGAGACATTCGGTGATAGGAAAGGCTACTAACAATACAGCCCTACTTCTACAAACCTACCCTAAACCAACCTAACCTAATCTAACCTAACCTAACCTAACATAATCTAACCTAACCTAAGCTAATCTAACATATACCTAACCTACCTAACTCCTGGATACCTATTTACTGCTAGGTGAACAGAGACATTCGGTGATAGGAAAGGCTACTAACATTACAGCCTACTTCTACAAACCTACCCTAAACCAACCTAACCTAATCTAACCTAACCTAACCTACCTAACCTAATCTAACCTAACCTAAGCTAATCTAACATAACCTAACCTAACTAACTCCTGGATACCTATTTACTGCTAGGTGAACAGAGACATTCGGTGATAGGAAAAGGCTACTAAACATTTACAGCCCTACTTCTACAAACCTAACCCTAACACCAACCTAACCCTAATCTAACCCTAACCTAAACCTAATCCTAAACCTAAGCTAATCTAACATAACCTAACCTAACTAACTCCTGGATACCTATTTACTGCTAGGTGAAACAGAAACATTCGGTGATAGGAAGCGCTACCAACATTATAGCCCTATTTCTATTTCTACAAACCTAGCCTATTTCCTAGCCTAAACTAACTTAACCTAATCTAACCTAACCTAACTAATTCCTGGATACTTACTTACTGCTAGGTGAACAGTGGCATTCGGTGATAGGAAACACTACCAACAACTACAGCCCTTTTCCATTTCTATTTCTACAAACCTAGTCTATTTCCTAGTCTGAACTAACCTAACCTAACCTAACCTCACCTAACCTAACCTCACCTCACCTCACCTCACCTTACCTTTCCTCACCTAACATAATCTCACCTCACCTCACCTCCACGGATCTCACCTAACCTAACCTAACCTAACCTCACCTCACCTCACCTCACCCACCTCACCTCACCTCAACTCACTTAAACATAATCTCACCTCACCTCACCAAAACCTCACCTCACCAAACCTCACTTCACCTCACCTCAACTCACCTAAACCTCACCTAACCTAACCTCACCTAACCTCACCTCACCTAACCTAACTAACTCCTGGATACTTACTTACTGCTAGGTGAACAGAGGCATTCGGTGATAGGGAAACGCTACCGAAGAATTACATCCCTTTTTCTATTTCTATTTCTACAAACCTAGCCTATTTCCTAGCCAAAACTAACCTAACCCAATCTAACCTTACCTAACCTAACCTAACTAACTCCTGATCAACCAGGCTGTGACTCATACGTCAGGTTGCGAGCAGCCGCGTCTAACAGGCCTTGTTGATCAGTCCCAGCAACCATGAGGCCTGGTCGACGACCGGGCCGTGGGGACGCTAAGCTCCGAAAGCACCTCAAGGAAGCAATCTCAAGGTACTCCTGGATACCTATTTACTGCTAGGTGAACAGAGGCATTCGGTGATAGGAAACGCTACAACAATTACAGCCCTATTTCTATTTCTACAAATCTAGCCTATTTCCTAGCCTAACCTAATCTAATCTAATTAACTCCTGGATACTTACTTACTGCTAGGGTGAACAGAGGCATTCGGTTGAATAGGAAACGCTACCAACATTTACAGCCCCTTTTCTATTCTATTTTTACAAAACCTAGCCTATTTCCTAGCCAAAACTAACCTAACCTAATCTAACCTTACCTAATCTACCTACCTAAACCTAACTAACCTCCTGATCAACCACGCTGTGACTCATACGTCAGGTTGCGAGCAGCCGCGTCTAACAGCCTTGTTGATCAGTCCAGCAACCATGAGGCCTGGTCGACGACCGGGCCGCGGGGACGCTAAGCCCCGAAAGCACCTCAAGGTACTCCTGGATACCTATTTACTGCTTGGTGAACAGAGGCATTCGGTGATAGGAAACGCTACCAACAATTACAGCCCTATTTCTATTTCTACAAACCTAACCTATTTCCTAGCAATAACTAACCTAACCTAATCTAACCTAACCTAAATTAACTTAACCTAACCTTATCTAAACTAACAACTAACTAACTAACTTCTGGATACCTATTTACTGCTAGGTGAATAGAGGCATTCGGTGATAGGAAACGCTACCTACAATTACAGCCCTCTTTCTATTACTATTTCTACAAACATAGCCCATTTCCAAGCCTAAAATAACCTAACCTAACCTAACCTAACCCTCCAAACCTAGCTTATTTCCTAGCCAAAACTAACCTAACCTAACCAACTCCTGGATACCTATTTACTGCTAGGTGAACAGAGGCATTCGGTGATAAGAAACGTTACCTAAAATTCAAGCAATTTTTTTTGTCTATTTTTTTATTGTTTTTAAATGTTTATAATTTATTTATACTTGATTCATTTTTTATAATGTTTTTACCTATTTCTATTTCTACAAACGTAGCCTATTTCCTAGCCTAAATTAACCTAAAAATGTGTGTGTATATATATATATATATATATATATATATATATATATATATATATATATATATATATATATATATATATATATATATATATATATATATATATCAGTCGGTGGAATAATACAAATATTACACCTAACCAACCACAAAATAACCAACCTTAACTGTACCTTACCAACATACCCTAACCAATCAACCCTAACCAACCTAAGCTTACATATTATCTAAATTGCTTATTAAACCATAATTATGCTTGTATTCTAACCTCAAATTCTAACCTAATTCTAATTCTAACCTAATTCTAATTCTAACCAACCTAACCAACCAACCAACCTAACCAACCTAATCAACCAACCTAAGCAACCTAACCTAACCATCCAACCCAACCCAACCTAACCAACCTAACCTAACCAACCTAACCTAACCTAACCAACCAACCAACCAACCAACCTAACCAACCAACCTAACCAACCAATCTAACCAACCAACCTAACCTAACCTAACCTAACCAACCAACCTAACCAACCAACCTAACCAACCAATCTAGCCTAACCAACCTAACCTAACCAACCTAACCTAACCAACCTAACCTAACCTAACCAACCTAACCTAACCTAACCTAACCAACCTAACCTAACCTAACCAACCAACCAACCTAAGCAACCAACCTAACCAACCTAAGCAACCAACCTAACCAACCTAAGCAACCTAACCAGCCTTAGCAACCTAAACAACCTAAGCAACCTAAGCAACCTAAGCAACCTAACCTAATCAACCAACTTAACCTAATCAACCTAAGCAACCTAACCTAAGCAACCTAACCTAACCAACCAACCTACTTACCAACCTAACCTAACCAACCTAACCTAACCAACCTAACCTAACCAACCTAACCTAACCAACCTAACCTAACCTCCTTCTTATTATCTGACACGAACCTTCGGTTCGTGTCAGAGTCCATGAGTGTCCGTGTGCGTGTCCGTGTGAGTGTCCGTGTCCGTGTATCCATGGGGTTTTGGGTCCAGGAAGCTATTTGTGTCGACCCAAATTGCCTCCCTTCTCCCCACCTGAAATCCAGGTGGATTGAAAGACCTGCCCGAGGTCAGTAGATCCAGGTATCCGTCCGTGGCCCCCCGGACTTCAACCCTTCCCCACATTCCAAGGAGTCGGTCAATCAATCTTCGGCTATCCAGAGAATCTATCGAAACTGATGCTCCTACAGGAGGGGACACACAGAGAAATCTGTGCCCTGTACTTGCAACCGTTCCGACAGGCTCGAACGCAGGTCTATCCGGATTAGGAACTTGTTCTATCCGACTAGGCCACGCTGGAGTTGCCTTCTGAATCAAATTTGGCACTTGTATTTATATCTCATAGCAAGGTTAGTTAGTGTCTATTTATCAACAGTTGCAATGATTGAGATGTGAAGTTGTTAATTTGTGTTGACAGTTAGAAAGACCTGACAGCTTTATTTGATAAGGTTGCAGTCCCGTGAGGCAGTTTTATGAATGAATATTGGAGAATTTAGGCTAACTGACATGTGTGTGTGTGTGTGTGTGTGTTTAAAAGTATGTATTAATTAATAATTAGTGTGGTGTTTCCAAATGAGTTTGTGAATGGTAAACAAGCAATGCAATATCCAATATGTGCTATTTTAGGCCTCGTTCTGTAAAATACATGTTTTACTAGGGAAGGAAAATCCGGTTTGTTTTTTTCCCTCGTTTTTTTCAGGAATAAATAGCACATAGGCCAAGGACCGAAGGTTTTGGCTGGTTAAATATAGCGTTGTGGCCGCTATTTTCTGTGTTGGGCGGGGGGGGGAGGGGGTGGGGGATGGAGGGGGCGGTATGGGGGATAGGGGGGGGGGGTTAGATGGTGGGGGAGAGGGGCCTGAGGAGCTACCTTGGGAGGTGTTGTTGGTGGGGGGGGGGGTTGGTGGGGGAGGGGGCAGGGGGAGAGGGGCCCTGAGGAGCTACCATGGGAGGTGTTGTTGGTGGGGGTTGTCAGTTAGGTATTTAAATTGAATATTGTAAGATAGGTTATATAGGGCGAGGTGTTGAGGAAGGAATAAGAAAAGTGTTTGGGACTGAGTTGAGTGTATTAGTTGTTGTGATTGATGTTAGCAGGAAGGTAGGTGGTTGAAATGTGTAAAGATTTGTTAATGAGATCATTTGGTTAATAATGTAGGAATTAAGGGTAAGTGATCACTGGAGATAGATATTCAACAGTATATTAAGAGGCCAAGTTTTAGCAGGTAGGTAGGCCGGCCGGCCGGCAGAGAGAGACAATGGACTAACAAACAGGTAGACGTTTTCTTCATGGATGGTAAACTATTATTAAAATGGCATGTACACATTTCCATGTGCGACATTCTTGTACACACACACACACACACACACACACACACACACACCACACACACACACTGACCCACAGAGACTGCCCAAATATGTATACTAACAGCAGCAGCAGTTGGTGTTCCCAGGCAGGTCACCCATCCAAGTACTAACCAAAGTCAACGGTGTTTAACCTGACAGATGTATGGGAGGAGACGCAGTGTTCTCAAGGTGATAGGTAGGTAGGTAGTATGGCCGTTGCTATTGTATACAAGTAGTAAGTAATCACATGTGAGTGAGTGAGTGAGTCAGGATACTGGTAACTGCGGCGGGCAGGCAGGCGGAGGATACTCACACATAGCAGCCAATTCTCCATTAAAGATAGTACTTATTGCAACTATTTAGTCAAATTAACCAACAACAAATGGACTACTACTACTACTACTACTACTACTACTACTGTTGCTCCAAAATAGAAATGTTGGGATGCCACCGCTGCCATTGATCTCGCACAAGTTGCTGCTGACAAATGACTCATCTTAGGCCTTGCATATGCTCTCTTAGGCTTCATTTAGTCAATAATTGTAACATCATTGAGTCGGGGGACAGGCAGACAGGCACTTTATACATGTTAGGCTTATAGTGGTCTCCAACACCCACCACCCCACAAGGTCCAACTAGTGACTAACCCTCACTCACTCACCACGCCCCAAGTAGCTAGCTTACTAACTCCTGGATACCTATTTACTGCTAGGTGAACAGAGACATTCGGTGATAGGAAAGGCTACCAACAACTACAGCCCTTTTCTATTTCTATTTCTATTTCTACAAACCTAGTCTATTTCCTAGTCTAAACTAACCTAACCTAACCTCACCTAACCTAACCCAACCTAACCTAAGCTAATCTAACATAACCTAACCTAACTAACTCCTGGATACCTATTTACTGCTAGGTGAACAGAGACATTCGGTGATAGGAAAGGCTACTAACAATTACAGCCCTACTTCTACAAACCTACCCTAAACCAACCTAACCTAATCTAACCTAACCTAACCTAACCTAATCTAACCTAACCTAAGCTAATCTAACATAACCTAACCTACCTAACTCCTGGATACCTATTTACTGCTAGGTGAACAGAGACATTCGGTGATAGGAAAGGCTACTAACATTTACAGCCCTACTTCTACAAACCTACCCTAAACCAACCTAACCTAATCTAACCTAACCTAACCTAACCTAACCTAATCTAACCTAACCTAAGCTAATCTAACATAACCTAACCTAACTAACTCCTGGATACCTATTTACTGCTAGGTGAACAGAGACATTCGGTGATAGGAAAGGCTACTAACATTTACAGCCCTACTTCTACAAACCTACCCTAAACCAACCTAACCTAATCTAACCTAACCTAACCTAACCTAACCTAAGCTAATCTAACATAACCTAACCTAACTAACTCCTGGATACCTATTTACTGCTAGGTGAACAGAAACATTCGGTGATAGGAAGCGCTACCAACAATTATAGCCCTATTTCTATTTCTACAAACCTAGCCTATTTCCTAGCCTAAACTAACTTAACCTAATCTAACCTAACCTAACTAATTCCTGGATACTTACTTACTGCTAGGTGAACAGTGGCATTCGGTGATAGGAAACACTACCAACAACTACAGCCCTTTTTCCATTTCTATTTCTACAAACCTAGTCTATTTCCTAGTCTGAACTAACCTAACCTAACCTAACCTCACCTAACCTAACCTCACCTCACCTCACCTCACCTTACCTTTCCTCACCTAACATAATCTCACCTCACCTCACCTCACCGAATCTCACCTAACCTAACCTAACCTAACCTCACCTCACCTCACCTCACCTCACCTCACCTCACCTCACTTAACATAATCTCACCTCACCTCACCAAAACCTCACCTCACCAAACCTCACTTCACCTCACCTCACCTCACCTAAACCTCACCTAACCTAACCTCACCTAACCTCACCTCACCTAACCTAACTAACTCCTGGATACTTACTTACTGCTAGGTGAACAGAGGCATTCGGTGATAGGAAACGCTACCAAGAATTACATCCCTTTTTCTATTTCTATTTCTACAAACCTAGCCTATTTCCTAGCCAAAACTAACCTAACCCAATCTAACCTTACCTAACCTAACCTAACTAACTCCTGATCAACCAGGCTGTGACTCATACGTCAGGTTGCGAGCAGCCGCGTCTAACAGCCTTGTTGATCAGTCCAGCAACCATGAGGCCTGGTCGACGACCGGGCCGTGGGGACGCTAAGCTCCGAAAGCACCTCAAGGAAGCATCTCAAGGTACTCCTGGATACCTATTTACTGCTAGGTGAACAGAGGCATTCGGTGATAGGAAACGCTACCAACAATTACAGCCCTATTTCTATTTCTACAAATCTAGCCTATTTCCTAGCCTAACCTAATCTAATCTAATTAACTCCTGGATACTTACTTACTGCTAGGGTGAACAGAGGCATTCGGTGATAGGAAACGCTACCAACATTTACAGCCCCTTTTCTATTTCTATTTTTACAAACCTAGCCTATTTCCTAGCCAAAACTAACCTAACCTAATCTAACCTTACCTAATCTAACCTTACCTAACCTAACTAACTCCTGATCAACCACGCTGTGACTCATACGTCAGGTTGCGAGCAGCCGCGTCTAACAGCCTTGTTGATCAGTCCAGCAACCATGAGGCCTGGTCGACGACCGGGCCGCGGGGACGCTAAGCCCCGAAAGCACCTCAAGGTACTCCTGGATACCTATTTACTGCTTGGTGAACAGAGGCATTCGGTGATAGGAAACGCTACCAACAATTACAGCCCTATTTCTATTTCTACAAACCTAACCTATTTCCTAGCAATAACTAACCTAACCTAATCTAACCTAACCTAAATTAACTTAACCTAACCTTATCTAAACTAACCTAACTAACTAACTTCTGGATACCTATTTACTGCTAGGTGAATAGAGGCATTCGGTGATAGGAAACGCTACCTACAATTACAGCCCTCTTTCTATTACTATTTCTACAAACATAGCCCATTTCCAAGCCTAAAATAACCTAACCTAACCTAACCTAACCCTCCAAACCTAGCTTATTTCCTAGCCAAAACTAACCTAACCTAACCAACTCCTGGATACCTATTTACTGCTAGGTGAACAGAGGCATTCGGTGATAAGAAACGTTACCTAAAATTCAAGCAATTTTTTTTGTCTATTTTTTTATTGTTTTTAAATGTTTATAATTTATTTATACTTGATTCATTTTTTATAATGTTTTTACCTATTTCTATTTCTACAAACGTAGCCTATTTCCTAGCCTAAATTAACCTAAAAATGTGTGTGTATATATATATATATATATATATATATATATATATATATATATATATATATATATATATATATATATATATATATATATATATATATATATCAGTCGGTGGAATAATACAAATATTACACCTAACCAACCACAAAATAACCAACCTTAACTGTACCTTACCAACATACCCTAACCAATCAACCCTAACCAACCTAAGCTTACATATTATCTAAATTGCTTATTAAACCATAATTATGCTTGTATTCTAACCTCAAATTCTAACCTAATTCTAATTCTAACCTAATTCTAATTCTAACCAACCTAACCAACCAACCAACCTAACCAACCTAATCAACCAACCTAAGCAACCTAACCTAACCATCCAACCCAACCCAACCTAACCAACCTAACCTAACCAACCTAACCTAACCTAACCAACCAACCAACCAACCAACCTAACCAACCAACCTAACCAACCAATCTAACCAACCAACCTAACCTAACCTAACCTAACCAACCAACCTAACCAACCAACCTAACCAACCAATCTAGCCTAACCAACCTAACCTAACCAACCTAACCTAACCAACCTAACCTAACCTAACCAACCTAACCTAACCTAACCTAACCAACCTAACCTAACCTAACCAACCAACCAACCTAAGCAACCAACCTAACCAACCTAAGCAACCAACCTAACCAACCTAAGCAACCTAACCAGCCTTAGCAACCTAAACAACCTAAGCAACCTAAGCAACCTAACCTAATCAACCAACTTAACCTAATCAACCTAAGCAACCTAACCTAAGCAACCTAACCTAACCAACCAACCTACTTAACCAACCTAACCTAACCAACCTAACCTAACCAACCTAACCTAACCTCCCTTCTTATTATCTGACACGAACCTTCGGTTCGTGTCAGAGTCCATGAGTGTCCGTGTGCGTGTCCGTGTGAGTGTCCGTGTCCGTGTATCCATGGGGTTTTGGGTCCAGGAAGCTATTTGTGTCGACCCAAATTGCCTCCCTTCTCCCCACCTGAAATCCAGGTGGATTGAAAGACCTGCCCGAGGTCAGTAGATCCAGGTATCCGTCCGTGGCCCCCCGGACTTCAACCCTTCCCCACATTCCAAGGAGTCGGTCAATCAATCTTCGGCTATCCAGAGAATCTATCGAAACTGATGCTCCTACAGGAGGGGACACACAGAGAAATCTGTGCCCTGTACTTGCAACCGTTCCGACAGGCTCGAACGCAGGTCTATCCGGATTAGGAACTTGTTCTATCCGACTAGGCCACGCTGGAGTTGCCTTCTGAATCAAATTTGGCACTTGTATTTATATCTCATAGCAAGGTTAGTTAGTGTCTATTTATCAACAGTTGCAATGATTGAGATGTGAAGTTGTTAATTTGTGTTGACAGTTAGAAAGACCTGACAGCTTTATTTGATAAGGTTGCAGTCCCGTGAGGCAGTTTTATGAATGAATATTGGAGAATTTAGGCTAACTGACATGTGTGTGTGTGTGTGTGTGTGTTTAAAAGTATGTATTAATTAATAATTAGTGTGGTGTTTCCAAATGAGTTTGTGAATGGTAAACAAGCAATGCAATATCCAATATGTGCTATTTTAGGCCTCGTTCTGTAAAATACATGTTTTACTAGGGAAGGAAAATCCGGTTTGTTTTTTTCCCTCGTTTTATTTCAGGAATAAATAGCACATAGGCCAAGGACCGAAGGTTTTGGCTGGTTAAAATAGCGTTGTGGCCGCCATTTTCTGTGTTGGGCGGGGGGGAGGGGGTGGGGGATGGAGGGGGCGGTATGGGGGATAGGGGGGGGGGTTAGATGGTGGGGGAGAGGGGCCTGAGGAGCTACCTTGGGAGGTGTTGTTGGTGGGGGGGGGGGGTTGGTGGGGGAGGGGGCAGGGGGAGAGGGGCCCTGAGGAGCTACCATGGGAGGTGTTGTTGGTGGGGGTTGTCAGTTAGGTATTTAAATTGAATATTGTAAGATAGGTTATATAGGGCGAGGTGTTGAGGAAGGAATAAGAAAAGTGTTTGGGACTGAGTTGAGTGTATTAGTTGTTGTGATTGATGTTAGCAGGAAGGTAGGTGGTTGAAATGTGTAAAGATTTGTTAATGAGATCATTTGGTTAATAATGTAGGAATTAAGGGTAAGTGATCACTGGAGATAGATATTCAACAGTATATTAAGAGGCCAAGTTTTAGCAGGTAGGTAGGCCGGCCGGCCGGCAGAGAGAGACAATGGACTAACAAACAGGTAGACGTTTTCTTCATGGATGGTAAACTATTATTAAAATGGCATGTACACATTTCCATGTGCGACATTCTTGTACACACACACACACACACACACACACACACACACACACACTGACCCACAGAGACTGCCCAAATATGTATACTAACAGCAGCAGCAGTTGGTGTTCCCAGGCAGGTCACCCATCCAAGTACTAACCAAAGTCAACGGTGTTTAACCTGACAGATGTATGGGAGGAGACGCAGTGTTCTCAAGGTGATAGGTAGGTAGGTAGTATGGCCGTTGCTATTGTATACAAGTAGTAAGTAATCACATGTGAGTGAGTGAGTGAGTGAGTGATCAGGATACTGGTAACTGCGGCGGGCAGGCAGGCGGAGGATACTCACACATAGCAGCCAATTCTCCATTAAAGATAGTACTTATTGCAACTATTTAGTCAAATTAACCAACAACAAATGGACTACTACTACTACTACTACTACTGTTGCTCCAAAATAGAAATGTTGGGATGCCACCGCTGCCATTGATCTCGCACAAGTTGCTGCTGACAAATGACTCATCTTAGGCCTTGCATATGCTCTCTTAGGCTTCATTTAGTCAATAATTGTAACATCATTGAGTCGGGGGACAGGCAGACAGGCACTTTATACATGTTAGGCTTATAGTGGTCTCCAACACCCACCACCCCACAAGGTCCAACTAGTGACTAACCCTCACTCACTCACCACGCCCCAAGTAGCTAGCTTACTAACTCCTGGATACCTATTTACTGCTAGGTGAACAGAGACATTCGGTGATAGGAAAGGCTACCAACAACTACAGCCCTTTTTCTATTTCTATTTCTATTTCTACAAACCTAGTCTATTTCCTAGTCTAAACTAACCTAACCTAACCTCACCTAACCTAACCCAACCTAACCTAAGCTAATCTAACATAACCTAACCTAACTAACTCCTGGATACCTATTTACTGCTAGGTGAACAGAGACATTCGGTGATAGGAAAGGCTACTAACAATTACAGCCCTACTTCTACAAACCTACCCTAAACCAACCTAACCTAATCTAACCTAACCTAACCTAACCTAATCTAACCTAACCTAAGCTAATCTAACATAACCTAACCTACCTAACTCCTGGATACCTATTTACTGCTAGGTGAACAGAGACATTCGGTGATAGGAAAGGCTACTAACATTTACAGCCCTACTTCTACAAACCTACCCTAAACCAACCTAACCTAATCTAACCTAACCTAACCTAACCTAACCTAATCTAACCTAACCTAACTAACCTAAGCTAATCTAACATAACCTAACCTAACTAACTCCTGGATACCTATTTACTGCTAGGTGAACAGAGACATTCGGTGATAGGAAAGGCTACTAACATTTACAGCCCTACTTCTACAAACCTACCCTAAACCAACCTAACCTAATCTAACCTAATCTAACCTAACCTAACCTAACCTAACTAAGCTAATCTAACATAACCTAACCTAACTAACTCCTGGATACCTATTTACTGCTAGGTGAACAGAAACATTCGGTGATAGGAAGCGCTACCAACAATTATAGCCCTATTTCTATTTCTACAAACCTAGCCTATTTCCTAGCCTAAACTAACTTAACCTAATCTAACCTAACCTAACTAATTCCTGGATACTTACTTACTGCTAGGTGAACAGTGGCATTCGGTGATAGGAAACACTACCAACAACTACAGCCCTTTTTCCATTTCTATTTCTACAAACCTAGTCTATTTCCTAGTCTGAACTAACCTAACCTAACTAACCTAACCTCACCTAACCTAACCTCACCTCACCTCACCTCACCTTACCTTTACCTTTCCTCACCTAACATAATCTCACCTCACCTCACCGAATCTCACCTAACCTAACCTAACCTCACCTCACCTCACCTCACCTCACCTCACTCACTTAACATAATCTCACCTCACCTCACCAAAACCTCACCTCACCAAACCTCACTTCACCTCACCTCACCTAACCTAAACCTCACCTAACCTAACCTCACCTAACCTCACCTCACCTAACCTAACTAACTCCTGGATACTTACTTACTGCTAGGTGAACAGAGGCATTCGGTGATAGGAAACGCTACCAAGAATTACATCCCTTTTTCTATTTCTATTTCTACAAACCTAGCCTATTTCCTAGCCAAAACTAACCTAACCTAATCTAACCTTACCTAACCTAACCTAACTAACTCCTGATCAACCAGGCTGTGACTCATACGTCAGGTTGCGAGCAGCCGCGTCTAAACAGCCTTGTTGATCAGTCCAGCAACCATGAGGCACTGGTCGACGACCGGGCCGCGGGGACGCTAAGCCCCGAAAGCACCTCAAGGTACTCCTGGATACCTATTTACTGCTAGGTGAACAGAGGGCATTCGGTGATAGGAAACGCTACCAACAATTACAGCCCTATTTCTATTTCTACAAACCTAACCTATTTCCTAGCAATAACTAACCTAACCTAACTCTAACCTAACCTAAATTAACTTAACCTAACCTTATCTAAACTAACCTAACTAACTAACTTCTGGATACCTATTTACTGCTAGGTGAATAGAGGCATCGGTGATAGGAAACGCTACCAACAATTACAGCCCTATTTCTATTACTATTTCTACAAACATAGCCCATTTCCTAGCCTAAAATAACCTAACCTAACCTAACCCTCCAAACCTAGCTTATTTCCTAGCCTAAACTAACCTAACCTAATCTAACCTAACCTAACTAACTCTTGGATACCTATTTACTGCTAGGTGACACAGAGGCATTCGGTGATAGGAAACGCTACCAACAATTACAGCCCTATTTCTATTACTATTTCTACAAACATAGCCCATTTCCTAGCCTAAAATAACCTAACCTAACCTAACCCTCCAAACCTAGCTTATTTCCTAGCCAAAACTAACCTAACCTAACCAACTCCTGGATACCTATTACTGCTAGGTGAACAGAGGCATTCGGTGATAAGAAACGTTACCTAAAATTCAAGCAATTTTTTTTGTCTATTTTTTTATTGTTTTTAAATGTTTATAATTTATTTATACTTGATTCATTTTTTATAATGTTTTTACTATTTCTATTTCTACAAACGTAGCCTATTTCCTAGCCTAAATTAACCTAAAAATGTGTGTGTATATATATATATATATATATATATATATATATATATATATATATATATATATATATATATATATATATATATATATTATATATATATATATATATATATATATATATATATATATCAGTCGGTGGAATAATACAAATATTACACCTAACCAACCACAAAATAACCAACCTTAACTGTACCTTACCAACATACCCTAACCAATCAACCCTAACCACCTAAGCTTACATATTATCTAAATTGCTTATTAAACCATAATTATGCTTGTATTCCTAACCTCAAATTCTAACCTAATTCTAATTCTAACCTAATTCTAATTCTAACCAACCTAACCAACCAACCAACCTAACCAACCAACCTAATCAACCAACCTAAGCAACCTAACCTAACCATCCAACCCAACCCCAACCTAACCAACCTAACCTAACCAACCTAACCTAACCTAACCAACCAACCAACCAACCAACCTAACCAACCAACCTAACCAACCATCTTACCAACCAACCTAACCTAACCTAACCTAACCAACCAACCTACCAACCAACCTAACCAACCAATCTAGCCTAACCAACCTAACCTAGCCACCTAACCTAACCAACCTAACCTAACCTAACAACCTAACCTAACCTAACCAACCTAACCTAACCTAACCTAACCAACCAACCAACCTAAGCAAACCAACCTAACCAACCTAAGCAACCTAACCAACCTAAGCAACCTAACCAACCTAAGCAACCTAAGCAACCTAACCTAATCAACCAACCTAACCTAATCAACCTAAGCAACCTAACCTAAGCAACCTAACCTAACCAACCTAACCTAAGCAACCTAACCTAACCAACCAACCTACTTAACCAACCTAACCTAACCAACCTAACCTAACCTAACCAACCTACACTAACCTCCCTTCTTATTATCTGACACGAACCTTCGGTTCGTGTCAGAGTCCATGAGTGTCCGTTGTGCGTGTCCGTGTCCGTGTATCCATGGGGTTTTTGGGTCCAGGAAGCTATTTGTGTCGACCCAAATTGCCTCCCTTCTCCTCACCTGAAATCCAGTGGATTGAAAGACCTGCCCGAGGTCAGTGGATTCCAGGTATCCGTCCGTGGCCCCCCGGACTTCAACCCTTCCCCACATTCCAAGGAGTCGGTCAATCAATCTTCGGCTATCCAGAGAATCTATCGAAACTGATGCTCCTACAGGAGGGGACACACAGAGAAATCTGTTGCCCTGTACTTGCAACCGTTCCGACAGGCTCGAACGCAGGTCTATCCGGATTAGGAACTTGTTCTATCCGACTAGGCCACGCTGGAGTTGCCTTCTGAATCAAATTTGGCACTTGTATTTATATCTCATAGCAAGGTTAGTTAGTGTCTATTTATCAACAGTTGCAAATGATTGAGATGTGAAGTTGTTAATTTGTGTTGACAGTTAGAAAGACCTGACAGCTTATTTGATAAGGTTGCAGTCCCGTGAGGCAGTTTTATGAATGAATATTGGAGAATTTTAGGCTAACTGACATGTGTGTGTGTGTGTGTGTGTGTTTAAAAGTATGTATTAATTAATAATTAGTGTGGTGTTTCACAAATGAAGTTTGTGAATGGTAAACAAGCAATGCAATATCCAATATGTGCTATTTAGGCCTCGGTTCTGTAAAATACTGTTTTACTAGGGAAGGAAAATCCGTTTGTTTTTTTCCCTCGTTTTATTTCAGGAATAAATAGCACATAGGCCAAGGACCGAAGGTTTTGGCTGGTTAAATATAGCGTTGTGGCCGCTATTTTCTGTGTTGGGCGGGGGGGGGGGGGAAAGGGGGTAGGGGGATGGAGGGGGCGGTATGGGGGGATAGGGGGGGGGGGTTAGATGGTGGGGGAGAGGGGCCTTGAGGAGCTACCTTGGGAGGTGTTGTTGGTGGGGGGGGGGGTTGGTGGGGGAGGGGGCAGGGGGAGAGGGGCCCTGAGGAGCTACCATGGGAGGGTGTTGTTGGTGGGGGTTGTCAGTTAGGTATTTAAATTGAATATTGTAAGATAGGTTATATAGGGCGAGGTGTTGAGGAAGGAATAAGAAAAGTGTTTGGGACTGAGTTGAGTGTATTAGTTGTTGTGATTGATGTTAGCAGGAAGGTAGGTGGTTGAAATGTGTAAAGATTTGTTAATGAGATCATTTGGTTAATAATGTAGGAATTAAGGGTAAGTGATCACTGGAGATAGATATTCAACAGTATATTAAGAGGCCAAGTTTTAGCAGGTAGGTAGGCCGGCCGGCCGGCAGAGAGAGACAATGGACTGCCAAACAGGTAGACGTTTTCTACATGGATGGTAAACTATTATTAAAATGGCATGTACACATTTCCATGTGCGACATTCTTGTACACACACACACACACACACACACACACACACACTGAACCCACAGAGACTGCCCAAATATGTATACTAACAGCAGCAGCAGTTGGTGTTCCCAGGCAGGTCACCCATCCAAGTACTAACCAAAGTCAACGGTGTTTAACCTGACAGAAGTATGGGAGGAGACGCAGTGTTCTCAAGGTGATAGGTAGGTAGGTAGTATGGCCGTTGCTATTGTATACAAGTAGTAAGTAATCACATGTGAGTGAGTGAGTGAGTGAGTGAGTGAGTGAGTCAGGATACTGGTAACTGCGGCGGGCAGGCAGGCGGAGGATACTCACACATAGCAGCCAATTCTCCATTAATGATAGTACTTATTGCAACTATTTAGTCAAATTAACCAACAACAAAATGGACTACTACTACTACTACTACTACTGTTGCTCCAAATAGAAATGTTGGGATGCCACCAGCTGCCATTGATCTCGCACAAGTTTGCTGCTGACAAATGACTCATCTTAGGCCTTGCATATGCTCTCTTAGGCTTCATTTAGTCAATAATTGTAACATCATTGAGTCGGGGACAGGCAGACAGGCACTTTATACATGTTAGGCTTATAGTGGTCTCCAACACCCACCACCCCACAAGGTCCACTAGTGACTAACCCTCACTCACTCACCACGCCCCAAGTAGCTAGCTTACTAATCCTGGATACCTATTTACTGCTAGGTGAACAGAGACATTCGGTGATAGGAAAGGCTACCAACAACTACAGCCCTTTTTCTATTTCTATTTCTATTTCTACAAAACCTAGTCTATTTCCTAGTCTAAACTAACCTAACCTAACCTCACCTAACCTAACCCAACCTAACCTAAGCTAATCTAACATAACCTAACCTACTAAACTCCTGGATACCTATTTACTGCTAGGTGAACAGAGACATTCGGTGATAGGAAAGGCTACTAACATTTACAGCCCTACTTCTACAAACCTACCCTAAACCAACCTAACCTAATCTAACCTAACCTAACCTAACCTAATCTAACCTAACCTAAGCTAATCTAACATAACCTAACCTAACTAACTCCTGGATACCTATTTACTGCTAGGTGAACAGAGGCATTCGGTGATAGGAAAGGCTACTAACTTTACAGCCCTACTTCTACAAACCTACCCTAAACCAACCTAACCTAATCTAACCTAACCTAACTAACCAAACCTAATCTAACCTAACCTAATCTAACCTAAGCTATCTAACATAACCTAACCTAACTAACTCCTGGATACCTATTTACTGCTAGGTGAAACAGAGGCATTCGGTGATAGGAAAGGCTACCAACAATTACAGCCCTACTTCTACAAACCTACCCTAAACCAACCTAACCTAATCTAACCTAATCTAACCTAACCTAACCTAACCTAATCTAACCTAAGCTAATCTACATAACCTAACCTAACTAACTCCTGGATACCTATTTACTGCTAGGTGAACAGAAACATTCGTGATAGGAAGCGCTACCAACAATTACAGCCCTATTTCTATTTCTACAAACCTAGCCTATTTCCTAGCCTAAACTAACTTAACCTAATCTAACCTACCTAACTAATTCCTGGATACTTACTTACTGCTAGGTGAACAGAGGCATTCGGTGATAGGAAACACTACCAACAACTACAGCCCTTTTTCCATTTCTATTCTACAAACCTAGTCTATTTCCTAGTCTAAACTAACCTAACCTAATCTAACCTAACCTCACCTAACCTAACCTCACCTCACCTCACCTCACCTCACCTTACCTCACCTTACCTTTCCTCAACTAACATAATCTCACCTCACCTCACCGAATCTCACCTAACCTAACCTAACCTCACCTCACCTCACCTCACCTCACCTTTCCTCACTTAACATAATCTCACCTCACCTCACCAAAACCTCACCTCACCAAACCTCACTTCACCTCACCTCACCTAACCTAAACCTCACCTAACCTAACCTCACCTAACCTCACCTCACCTAACCTAACTAACTCCTGGATACTTACTTACTGCTAGGTGAACAGAGGCATTCGGTGATAGGAAACGCTACCAAGAATTACATCCCTTTTTCTATTTCTATTTCTACAAACCTAGCCTATTTCCTAGCCAAAACTAACCTAACCTAATCTAACCTTACCTAACCTAACCTAACTAACTCCTGATCAACCAGGCTGTGACTCATACGTCAGGTTGCGAGCAGCCGCGTCTAACAGCCTTGTTGATCAGTCCAGCAACCATGAGGCCTGGTCGACGACCGGGCCGCGGGGACGCTAAGCCCCGAAAGCACCTCAAGGTACTCCTGGATACCTATTTACTGCTAGGTGAACAGAGGCATTCGGTGATAGGAAACGCTACCAACAATTACAGCCCTATTTCTATTTCTACAAACCTAACCTATTTCCTAGCAATAACTAACCTAACCTAATCTAACCTAACCTAAATTAACTTAACCTAACCTTATCTAAACTAACCTAACTAACTAACTTCTGGATACCTATTTACTGCTAGGTGAATAGAGGCATTCGGTGATAGGAAACGCTACCAACAATTACAGCCCTATTTCTATTACTATTTCTACAAACATAGCCCATTTCCTAGCCTAAAATAACCTAACCTAACCTAACCCTCCAAACCTAGCTTATTTCCTAGCCTAAACTAACCTAACCTAATCTAACCTAACCTAACTAACTCTTGGATACCTATTTACTGCTAGGTGAACAGAGGCATTCGGTGATAGGAAACGCTACCAACAATTACAGCCCTATTTCTATTACTATTTCTACAAACATAGCCCATTTCCTAGCCTAAAATAACCTAACCTAACCTAACCCTCCAAACCTAGCTTATTTCCTAGCCAAAACTAACCTAACCTAACCAACTCCTGGATACCTATTTACTGCTAGGTGAACAGAGGCATTCGGTGATAAGAAACGTTACCTAAAATTCAAGCAATTTTTTTTGTCTATTTTTTTATTGTTTTTAAATGTTTATAATTTATTTATACTTGATTCATTTTTTATAATGTTTTTACCTATTTCTATTTCTACAAACGTAGCCTATTTCCTAGCCTAAATTAACCTAAAAATGTGTGTGTATATATATATATATATATATATATATATATATATATATATATATATATATATATATATATATATATATATATATATATATATATATATATATATATATATCAGTCGGTGGAATAATACAAATATTACACCTAACCAACCACAAAATAACCAACCTTAACTGTACCTTACCAACATACCCTAACCAATCAACCCTAACCAACCTAAGCTTACATATTATCTAAATTGCTTATTAAACCATAATTATGCTTGTATTCTAACCTCAAATTCTAACCTAATTCTAATTCTAACCTAATTCTAATTCTAACCAACCTAACCAACCAACCAACCTAACCAACCAACCTAATCAACCAACCTAAGCAACCTAACCTAACCATCCAACCCAACCCAACCTAACCAACCTAACCTAACCAACCTAACCTAACCTAACCAACCAACCAACCAACCAACCTAACCAACCAACCTAACCAACCAATCTTACCAACCAACCTAACCTAACCTAACCTAACCACCAACCTAACCAACCAACCTAACCAACCAATCTAGCCTAACCAACCTAACCTAGCCAACCTAACCTAACCAACCTAACCTAACCTAACAAACCTAACCTAACCTAACCAACCTAACCTAACCTAACCAACCAACCAACCTAAGCAACCAACCTAACCAACCTAAGCAACCTAACCAACCTAAGCAACCTAACCAACCTAAGCAACCTAAGCAACCTAACCTAATCAACCAACCTAACCTAATCAACCTAAGCAACCTAACCTAAGCAACCTAACCTAACCAACCTAACCTAAGCAACCACCTAACCTAACCAACCAACCTACTTAACCAACCTAACCTAACCAACCTAACCTAACCTAACCAACCTAACCTAACCTCCCTTCTTATTATCTGACACGAACCTTCGGTTCGTGTCAGAGTCCATGAGTGTCCGTGTGCGTGTCCGTGTCCGTGTATCCATGGGGTTTTGGGTCCAGGAAGCTATTTGTGTCGACCCAAATTGCCTCCCTTCTCCTCACCTGAAATCCAGGTGGATTGAAAGACCTGCCCGAGGTCAGTGGATCCAGGTATCCGTCCGTGGCCCCCCGGACTTCAACCCTTCCCCACATTCCAAGGAGTCGGTCAATCAATCTTCGGCTATCCAGAGAATCTATCGAAACTGATGCTCCTACAGGAGGGGACACACAGAGAAATCTGTGCCCTGTACTTGCAACCGTTCCGACAGGCTCGAACGCAGGTCTATCCGGATTAGGAACTTGTTCTATCCGACTAGGCCACGCTGGAGTTGCCTTCTGAATCAAATTTGGCACTTGTATTTATATCTCATAGCAAGGTTAGTTAGTGTCTATTTATCAACAGTTGCAATGATTGAGATGTGAAGTTGTTAATTTGTGTTGACAGTTAGAAAGACCTGACAGCTTTATTTGATAAGGTTGCAGTCCCGTGAGGCAGTTTTATGAATGAATATTGGAGAATTTAGGCTAACTGACATGTGTGTGTGTGTGTGTGTGTTTAAAAGTATGTATTAATTAATAATTAGTGTGGTGTTTCCAAATGAGTTTGTGAATGGTAAACAAGCAATGCAATATCCAATATGTGCTATTTTAGGCCTCGTTCTGTAAAATACATGTTTTACTAGGGAAGGAAAATCCGGTTTGTTTTTTTCCCTCGTTTTATTTCAGGAATAAATAGCACATAGGCCAAGGACCGAAGGTTTTGGCTGGTTAAATATAGCGTTGTGGCCGCTATTTTCTGTGTTGGGCGGGGGGGGGAGGGGGTGGGGGATGGAGGGGGCGGTATGGGGGATAGGGGGGGGGGTTAGATGGTGGGGGAGAGGGGCCTTGAGGAGCTACCTTGGGAGGTGTTGTTGGTGGGGGGGGGGGTTGGTGGGGGAGGGGGCAGGGGAGAGGGGCCCTGAGGAGCTACCATGGGAGGTGTTGTTGGTGGGGGTTGTCAGTTAGGTATTTAAATTGAATATTGTAAGATAGGTTATATAGGGCGAGGTGTTGAGGAAGGAATAAGAAAAGTGTTTGGGACTGAGTTGAGTGTATTAGTTGTTGTGATTGATGTTAGCAGGAAGGTAGGTGGTTGAAATGTGTAAAGATTTGTTAATGAGATCATTTGGTTAATAATGTAGGAATTAAGGGTAAGTGATCACTGGAGATAGATATTCAACAGTATATTAAGAGGCCAAGTTTTAGCAGGTAGGTAGGCCGGCCGGCCGGCAGAGAGAGACAATGGACTGCCAAACAGGTAGACGTTTTCTACATGGATGGTAAACTATTATTAAAATGGCATGTACACATTTCCATGTGCGACATTCTTGTACACACACACACACACACACACACACACACTGACCCACAGAGACTGCCCAAATATGTATACTAACAGCAGCAGCAGTTGGTGTTCCCAGGCAGGTCACCCATCCAAGTACTAACCAAAGTCAACGGTGTTTAACCTGACAGAAGTATGGGAGGAGACGCAGTGTTCTCAAGGTGATAGGTAGGTAGGTAGTATGGCCGTTGCTATTGTATACAAGTAGTAAGTAATCACATGTGAGTGAGTGAGTGAGTGAGTGAGTGAGTGAGTCAGGATACTGGTAACTGCGGCGGGCAGGCAGGCGGAGGATACTCACACATAGCAGCCAATTCTCCATTAATGATAGTACTTATTGCAACTATTTAGTCAAATTAACCAACAACAAATGGACTACTACTACTACTACTACTACTGTTGCTCCAAAATAGAAATGTTGGGATGCCACCGCTGCCATTGATCTCGCACAAGTTGCTGCTGACAAATGACTCATCTTAGGCCTTGCATATGCTCTCTTAGGCTTCATTTAGTCAATAATTGTAACATCATTGAGTCGGGGGACAGGCAGACAGGCACTTTATACATGTTAGGCTTATAGTGGTCTCCAACACCCACCACCCCACAAGGTCCAACTAGTGACTAACCCTCACTCACTCACCACGCCCCAAGTAGCTAGCTTACTAATCCTGGATACCTATTTACTGCTAGGTGAACAGAGACATTCGGTGATAGGAAAGGCTACCAACAACTACAGCCCTTTTTCTATTTCTATTTCTATTTCTACAAACCTAGTCTATTTCCTAGTCTAAACTAACCTAACCTAACCTCACCTAACCTAACCCAACCTAACCTAAGCTAATCTAACATAACCTAACCTAACTAACTCCTGGATACCTATTTACTGCTAGGTGAACAGAGACATTCGGTGATAGGAAAGGCTACTAACATTTACAGCCCTACTTCTACAAACCTACCCTAAACCAACCTAACCTAATCTAACCTAACCTAACCTAACCTAATCTAACCTAACCTAAGCTAATCTAACATAACCTAACCTAACTAACTCCTGGATACCTATTTACTGCTAGGTGAACAGAGGCATTCGGTGATAGGAAAGGCTACTAACATTTACAGCCCTACTTCTACAAACCTACCCTAAACCAACCTAACCTAATCTAACCTAACCTAACCTAACCAAACCTAATCTAACCTAACCTAATCTAACCTAAGCTAATCTAACATAACCTAACCTAACTAACTCCTGGATACCTATTTACTGCTAGGTGAACAGAGGCATTCGGTGATAGGAAGCGCTACCAACAATTACAGCCCTACTTCTACAAACCTACCCTAAACCAACCTAACCTAATCTAACCTAATCTAACCTAACCTAACCTAACCTAATCTAACCTAAGCTAATCTAACATAACCTAACCTAACTAACTCCTGGATACCTATTTACTGCTAGGTGAACAGAAACATTCGGTGATAGGAAGCGCTACCAACAATTACAGCCCTATTTCTATTTCTACAAACCTAGCCTATTTCCTAGCCTAAACTAACTTAACCTAATCTAACCTAACCTAACTAATTCCTGGATACTTACTTACTGCTAGGTGAACAGAGGCATTCGGTGATAGGAAACACTACCAACAACTACAGCCCTTTTTCCATTTCTATTTCTACAAACCTAGTCTATTTCCTAGTCTAAACTAACCTAACCTAATCTAACCTAACCTCACCTAACCTAACCTCACCTCACCTCACCTCACCTCACCTTACCTCACCTTACCTTTCCTCACCTAACATAATCTCACCTCACCTCACCGAATCTCACCTAACCTAACCTAACCTCACCTCACCTCACCTCACCTCACCTTTCCTCACTTAACATAATCTCACCTCACCTCACCAAACCTCACCTCACCAAACCTCACTTCACCTCACCTCACCTAACCTAAACCTCACCTAACCTAACCTCACCTAACCTCACCTCACCTAACCTAACTAACTCCTGGATACTTACTTACTGCTAGGTGAACAGAGGCATTCGGTGATAGGAAACGCTACCAAGAATTACATCCCTTTTTCTATTTCTATTTCTACAAACCTAGCCTATTTCCTAGCCAAAACTAACCTAACCTAATCTAACCTTACCTAACCTAACCTAACTAACTCCTGATCAACCAGGCTGTGACTCATACGTCAGGTTGCGAGCAGGCCGCGTCTAACAGCCTTGTTGATCAGTCCAGCAACCATGAGGCCTGGTCGACGACCGGGCCGCGGGGACGCTAAGCCCCGAAAGCACCTCAAGGTACTCCTGGATACCTATTTACTGCTAGGTGAACAGAGGCATTCGGTGATAGGAAACGCTACCAACAATTACAGCCCTATTTCTATTTCTACAAACCTAACCTATTTCCTAGCAATAACTAACCTAACCTAATCTAACCTAACCTAAATTAACTTAACCTAACCTTATCTAAACTAACCTAACTAACTAACTTCTGGATACCTATTACTGCTAGGTGAATAGAGGCATTCGGTGATAGGAAACGCTACCAACAATTACAGCCCTATTTCTATTACTATTCTACAAACATAGCCCATTTCCTAGCCTAAAATAACCTAACCTAACCTAACCCTCCAAACCTAGCTTATTTCCTAGCCTAAACTAACCTAACCTAATCTAACCTAACCTAACTACTCTTGGATACCTATTTACTGCTAGGTGACAGAGGCATTCGGTGATAGGAAACGCTACCAACAATTACAGCCCTATTTCTATTACTATTTCTACAAACATAGCCCATTTCCTAGCCTAAAATAACCTAACCTAACCTAACCCTCCAAACCTAGCTTATTTCCTAGCCAAAACTAACCTAACCTAACCAACTCCTGGATACCTATTTACTGCTAGTGAACAGAGGCATTCGGTGATAAGAAACGTTACCTAAAATTCAAGCAATTTTTTTTTGTCTATTTTTTTATTGTTTTTAAATGTTTATAATTTATTTATACTTGATTCATTTTTATAATGTTTTTACCTATTTCTATTTCTACAAACGTAGCCTATTTCCTAGCCTAAATTAACCTAAAAATGTGTGTGTATATATATATATTATATATATATATATATATATATATATATTATATATATATATATATATATATATATATAGATATATATATATATATATATATATATCAGTCGGTGGAATAATACAAATATTACACCTAACCAACCACAAAATAACCAACCTTAACTGTACCTTACCAACTACCCTAACCAATCAACCCTAACCAACCTAAGCTTACATATATCTAAATTGCTTATTAAACCATAATTATGCTTGTATTCTAACCTCAAATTCTAACCTAATTCTAATTCTAACCTAATTCTAATTCTAACCAACCTAACCAACCAACCAACCTAACCAACCAACCTAATCAACCAACCTAAGCAACCTAACCTAACCATCCAACCCAACCCAACCTAACCAACCTAACCTAACCAACCTAACCTAACCTAACCAACCAACCAACCAACCAACCTAACCAACCAACCTAACCAACCAATCTTACCAACCAACCTAACCTAACCTAACCTAACCAACCAACCTAACCAACCAACCTAACCAACCAATCTAGCCTAACCAACCTAACCTAGCCACCTAACCTAACCCACCTAACCTAACCTAACAAACCTAACCTAACCTAACCAACCTAACCTAACCTAACCAACCAACCAACCTAAGCAACCAACCTAACCAACCTAAGCAACCTAACCAACCTAAGCAACCTAACCAACCTAAGCAACCTAAGCAACCTAACCTAATCAACCAACCTAACCTAATCAACCTAAGCAACCTAACCTAAGCAACCTAACCTAACCAACCTAACCTAAGCAACCTAACCTAACCAACCAACCTACTTAACCAACCTAACCTAACCAACCTAACCTAACCTAACCAACCTAACCTAACCTCCCTTCTTATTATCTGACACGAACCTTCGGTTCGTGTCAGAGTCCATGAGTGTCCGTGTGCGTGTCCGTGTCCGTGTATCCATGGGGTTTTGGGTCCAGGAAGCTATTTGTGTCGACCCAAATTGCCTCCCTTCTCCTCACCTGAAATCCAGGTGGATTGAAAGACCTGCCCGAGGTCAGTGGATCCAGGTATCCGTCCGTGGCCCCCCGGACTTCAACCCTTCCCCACATTCCAAGGAGTCGGTCAATCAATCTTCGGCTATCCAGAGAATCTATCGAAACTGATGCTCCTACAGGAGGGGACACACAGAGAAATCTGTGCCCTGTACTTGCAACCGTTCCGACAGGCTCGAACGCAGGTCTATCCGGATTAGGAACTTGTTCTATCCGACTAGGCCACGCTGGAGTTGCCTTCTGAATCAAATTTGGCACTTGTATTTATATCTCATAGCAAGGTTAGTTAGTGTCTATTTATCAACAGTTGCAATGATTGAGATGTGAAGTTGTTAATTTGTGTTGACAGTTAGAAAGACCTGACAGCTTTATTTGATAAGGTTGCAGTCCCGTGAGGCAGTTTTATGAATGAATATTGGAGAATTTAGGCTAACTGACATGTGTGTGTGTGTGTGTGTGTGTTTAAAAGTATGTATTAATTAATAATTAGTGTGGTGTTTCCAAATGAGTTTGTGAATGGTAAACAAGCAATGCAATATCCAATATGTGCTATTTTAGGCCTCGTTCTGTAAAATACATGTTTTACTAGGGAAGGAAAATCCGGTTTGTTTTTTTCCCTCGTTTTATTTCAGGAATAAATAGCACATAGGCCAAGGACCGAAGGTTTTGGCTGGTTAAATATAGCGTTGTGGCCGCTATTTTCTGTGTTGGGCGGGGGGGGGGAGGGTGGGGGATGGAGGGGGCGGTATGGGGGATAGGGGGGGGGGTTAGATGGTGGGGGAGAGGGGCCTTGAGGAGCTACCTTGGGAGGTGTTGTTGGTGGGGGGGGGGGTTGGTGGGGGAGGGGCAGGGGGAGAGGGGCCCTGAGGAGCTACCATGGGAGGTGTTGTTGGTGGGGGTTGTCAGTTAGGTATTTAATTGAATATTGTAAGATAGGTTATATAGGGCGAGGTGTTGAGGAAGGAATAAGAAAAGTGTTTGGGACTGAGTTGAGTGTATTAGTTGTTGTGATTGATGTTAGCAGGAAGGTAGGTGGTTGAAATGTGTAAAGATTTGTTAATGAGATCATTTGGTTAATAATGTAGGAATTAAGGGTAAGTGATCACTGGAGATAGATATTCAACAGTATATTAAGAGGCCAAGTTTTAGCAGGTAGGTAGGCCGGCCGGCCGGCAGAGAGAGACAATGGACTGCCAAACAGGTAGACGTTTTCTACATGGATGGTAAACTATTATTAAAATGGCATGTACACATTTCCATGTGCGACATTCTTGTACACACACACACACACACACACACACACACACTGACCCACAGAGACTGCCCAAATATGTATACTAACAGCAGCAGCAGTTGGTGTTCCCAGGCAGGTCACCCATCCAAGTACTAACCAAAGTCAACGGTGTTTAACCTGACAGAAGTATGGGAGGAGACGCAGTGTTCTCAAGGTGATAGGTAGGTAGGTAGTATGGCCGTTGCTATTGTATACAAGTAGTAAGTAATCACATGTGAGTGAGTGAGTGAGTGAGTGAGTGAGTGAGTCAGGATACTGGTAACTGCGGCGGGCAGGCAGGCGGAGGATACTCACACATAGCAGCCAATTCTCCATTAATGATAGTACTTATTGCAACTATTTAGTCAAATTAACCAACAACAAATGGACTACTACTACTACTACTACTACTGTTGCTCCAAAATAGAAATGTTGGGATGCCACCGCTGCCATTGATCTCGCACAAGTTGCTGCTGACAAATGACTCATCTTAGGCCTTGCATATGCTCTCTTAGGCTTCATTTAGTCAATAATTGTAACATCATTGAGTCGGGGGACAGGCAGACAGGCACTTTATACATGTTAGGCTTATAGTGGTCTCCAACACCCACCACCCCACAAGGTCCAACTAGTGACTAACCCTCACTCACTCACCACGCCCCAAGTAGCTAGCTTACTAATCCTGGATACCTATTTACTGCTAGGTGAACAGAGACATTCGGTGATAGGAAAGGCTACCAACAACTACAGCCCTTTTTCTATTTCTATTTCTATTTCTACAAACCTAGTCTATTTCCTAGTCTAAACTAACCTAACCTAACCTCACCTAACCTAACCCAACCTAACCTAAGCTAATCTAACATAACCTAACCTAACTAACTCCTGGATACCTATTTACTGCTAGGTGAACAGAGACATTCGGTGATAGGAAAGGCTACTAACATTTACAGCCCTACTTCTACAAACCTACCCTAAACCAACCTAACCTAATCTAACCTAACCTAACCTAACCTAATCTAACCTAACCTAAGCTAATCTAACATAACCTAACCTAACTAACTCCTGGATACCTATTTACTGCTAGGTGAACAGAGGCATTCGGTGATAGGAAAGGCTACTAACATTTACAGCCCTACTTCTACAAACCTACCCTAAACCAACCTAACCTAATCTAACCTAACCTAACCTAACCAAACCTAATCTAACCTAACCTAATCTAACCTAAGCTAATCTAACATAACCTAACCTAACTAACTCCTGGATACCTATTTACTGCTAGGTGAACAGAGGCATTCGGTGATAGGAAAGGCTACCAACAATTACAGCCCTACTTCTACAAACCTACCCTAAACCAACCTAACCTAATCTAACCTAATCTAACCTAACCTAACCTAACCTAATCTAACCTAAGCTAATCTAACATAACCTAACCTAACTAATCCTGGATACCTATTTACTGCTAGGTGAACAGAAACATTCGGTGATAGGAAGCGCTACCAACAACTACAGCCCTATTTCTATTTCTACAAACCTAGCTATTTCCTAGTCTAAACTAACCTAACCTAATCTAACCTAACCTCACCTAACCTAACCTCACCTCACCTCACCTCACCTCACCTTACCTCACCTTACCTTTCCTCACCTAACATAATCTCACCTCACCTCACCGAATCTCACCTAACCTAACCTAACCTCACCTCACCTCACCTCACCTCACCTTTCCTCACTTAACATAATCTCACCTCACCTCACCAAAACCTCACCTCACCAAACCTCACTTCACCTCACCTCACCTAACCTAAACCTCACCTAACCTAACCTCACCTAACCTCACCTCACCTAACCTAACTAACTCCTGGATACTTACTTACTGCTAGGTGAACAGAGGCATTCGGTGATAGGAAACGCTACCAAGAATTACATCCCTTTTTCTATTTCTATTTCTACAAACCTAGCCTATTTCCTAGCCAAAACTAACCTAACCTAATCTAACCTTACCTAACCTAACCTAACTAACTCCTGATCAACCAGGCTGTGACTCATACGTCAGGTTGCGAGCAGCCGCGTCTAACAGCCTTGTTGATCAGTCCAGCAACCATGAGGCCTGGTCGACGACCGGGCCGCGGGGACGCTAAGCCCCGAAAGCACCTCAAGGTACTCCTGGATACCTATTTACTGCTAGGTGAACAGAGGCATTCGGTGATAGGAAACGCTACCAACAATTACAGCCCTATTTCTATTTCTACAAACCTAACCTATTTCCTAGCAATAACTAACCTAACCTAATCTAACCTAACCTAAATTAACTTAACCTAACCTTATCTAAACTAACCTAACTAACTAACTTCTGGATACCTATTTACTGCTAGGTGAATAGAGGCATTCGGTGATAGGAAACGCTACCAACAATTACAGCCCTATTTCTATACTATTTCTACAAACATAGCCTTTCCTAGCCTAAAATAACCTAACCTAACCTAACCTAACCTAGCTTATTTCCTAGCCTAAACTAACCTTATCTAAACTAACCTAACCTAACTAACTCTGGATACCTATTTACTGCTAGGTGAACAGAGGCATTCGGTGATAGGAAACGCTACCAACAATTACAGCCCTATTTCTATTACTATTTCTACAAACATAGCCCATTTCCAGCCTAAAATAACCTAACCTAACCTAACCCTCCAAACCTAGCTTATTTCCTAGCCAAAACTAACCTAACCTAACCAACTCCTGGATACCTATTTACTGCTAGGTGAACAGAGGCATTCGGTGATAAGAAACGTTACCTAAAATTCAAGCAATTTTTTTTGTCTATTTTTTTATTGTTTTTAAATGTTTATAATTTATTTATACTTGATTCATTTTTTATAATGTTTTTACCTATTTCTATTTCTACAAACGTAGCCTATTTCCTAGCCTAAATTAACCTAAAAATGTGTGTGTATATATATATATATATATATATATATATATATATATATATATATATATATATATATATATATATATATATATATATATATATATATATATATATATATATATATATATATATCTCGGTGGAATAATACAAATATTACACCTAACCAACCACAAAATAACCAACCTTAACTGTACCTTACCAACATACCCTAACCAATCAACCCTAACCAACCTAAGCTTACATATTATCTAAATTGCTTATTAAACCATAATTATGCTTGTATTCTAACCTCAAATTCTAACCTAATTCTAATTCTAACCTAATTCTAATTCTAACCAACCTAACCAACCAACCAACCTAACCAACCTAATCAACCAACCTAAGCAACCTAACCTAACCATCCAACCCAACCCAACCTAACCAACCTAACCTAACCAACCTAACCTAACCTAACCAACCAACCAACCAACCACCCTAACCAACCAACCTAACCAACCAATCTAACCAACCAACCTAACCTAACCTAACCTAACCAACCAACCTAACCAACCAACCTAACCAACCAATCTAGCCTAACCAACCTAACCTAACCAACCTAACCTAACCAACCTAACCTAACCTAACCAACCTAACCTAACCTAACCAACCTAACCTAACCTAACCAACCAACCAACCTAAGCAACCAACCTAACCAACCTAAGCAACCTAACCAACCTAAGCAACCTAACCAACCTAAGCAACCTAAGCAACCTAACCTAAGCAACCAACCTAACCTAATCAACCTAAGCAACCTAACCTAAGCAACCTAACCTAAACCTAACCTAAGCAACCTAACCTAACCAACCAACCTACTTAACCAACCTAACCTAACCAACCTAACCTAACCTAACCAACCTAACCTAACCTCCCTTCTTATTATCTGACACGAACCTTCGGTTCGTGTCAGAGTCCATGAGTGTCCGTGTGCGTGTCCGTGTGAGTGTCCGTGTATCCATGGGGTTTTGGGTCCAGGAAGCTATTTGTGTCGACCCAAATTGCCTCCCTTCTCCCCACCTGAAATCCAGGTGGATTGAAAGACCTGCCCGAGGTCAGTAGATCCAGGTATCCGTCCGTGGCCCCCCGGACTTCAACCCTTCCCCACATTCCAAGGAGTCGGTCAATCAATCTTCGGCTATCCAGAGAATCTATCGAAACTGATGCTCCTACAGGAGGGGACACACAGAGAAATCTGTGCCCTGTACTTGCAACCGTTCCGACAGGCTCGAACGCAGGTCTATCCGGATTAGGAACTTGTTCTATCCGACTAGGCCACGCTGGAGTTGCCTTCTGAATCAAATTTGGCACTTGTATTTATATCTCATAGCAAGGTTAGTTAGTGTCTATTTATCAACAGTTGCAATGATTGAGATGTGAAGTTGTTAATTTGTGTTGACAGTTAGAAAGACCTGACAGCTTTATTTGATAAGGTTGCAGTCCCGTGAGGCAGTTTTATGAATGAATATTGGAGAATTTAGGCTAACTGACATGTGTGTGTGTGTGTGTGTGTGTTAAAAGTATGTATTAATTAATAATTAGTGTGGTGTTTCCAAATGAGTTTGTGAATGGTAAACAAGCAATGCAATATCCAATATGTGCTATTTTAGGCCTCGTTCTGTAAAATACATGTTTTACTAGGGAAGGAAAATCCGGTTTGTTTTTTTCCCTCGTTTTATTTCAGGAATAAATAGCACATAGGCCAAGGACCGAAGGTTTTGGCT
Organism: Procambarus clarkii; assembly: GCF_040958095.1. Lineage (NCBI taxonomy): Eukaryota > Metazoa > Arthropoda > Malacostraca > Decapoda > Cambaridae > Procambarus > Procambarus clarkii. Next base: position 106,064 of record NW_027189622.1, read on the forward strand.
GGTTAAATATAGCGTTGTGGCCGCCATTTTCTGTGTTGGGCGGGGGGGAGGGGGTGGGGGATGGAGGGGGCGGTATGGGGGATAGGGGGGGGGGTTAGATGGTGGGGGAGAGGGGCCCTGAGGAGCTACCTTGGGAGGTGTTGTTGGTGGGGGGGGGGGTTGGTGGGGGAGGGGGCAGGGGGAGAGGGGCCCTGAGGAGCTACCATGGGAGGTGTTGTTGGTGGGGGTTGTCAGTTAGGTATTTAAATTGAATATTGTAAGATAGGTTATATAGGGCGAGGTGTTGAGGAAGGAATAAGAAAAGTGTTTGGGACTGAGTTGAGTGTATTAGTTGTTGTGATTGATGTTAGCAGGAAGGTAGGTGGTTGAAATGTGTAAAGATTTGTTAATGAGATCATTTGGTTAATAATGTAGGAATTAAGGGTAAGTGATCACTGGAGATAGATATTCAACAGTATATTAAGAGGCCAAGTTTTAGCAGGTAGGTAGGCCGGCCGGCCGGCAGAGAGAGACAATGGACTAACAAACAGGTAGACGTTTTCTTCATGGATGGTAAACTATTATTAAAATGGCATGTACACATTTCCATGTGCGACATTCTTGTACACACACACACACACACACACACACACACACACACACACACACACACACTGACCCACAGAGACTGCCCAAATATGTATACTAACAGCAGCAGCAGTTGGTGTTCCCAGGCAGGTCACCCATCCAAGTACTAACCAAAGTCAACGGTGTTTAACCTGACAGATGTATGGGAGGAGACGCAGTGTTCTCAAGGTGATAGGTAGGTAGGTAGTATGGCCGTTGCTATTGTATACAAGTAGTAAGTAATCACATGTGAGTGAGTGAGTGAGTCAGGATACTGGTAACTGCGGCGGGCAGGCAGGCGGAGGATACTCACACATAGCAGCCAATTCTCCATTAAAGATAGTACTTATTGCAACTATTTAGTCAAATTAACCAACAACAAATGGACTACTACTACTACTACTACTACTACTACTACTGTTGCTCCAAAATAGAAATGTTGGGATGCCACCGCTGCCATTGATCTCGCACAAGTTGCTGCTGACAAATGACTCATCTTAGGCCTTGCATATGCTCTCTTAGGCTTCATTTAGTCAATAATTGTAACATCATTGAGTCGGGGGACAGGCAGACAGGCACTTTATACATGTTAGGCTTATAGTGGTCTCCAACACCCACCACCCACAAGGTCCAACTAGTGACTAACCCTCACTCACTCACCACGCCCCAAGTAGCTAGCTTACTAACTCCTGGATACCTATTTACTGCTAGGTGAACAGAGACATTCGGTGATAGGAAAGGCTACCAACAACTACAGCCCTTTTTCTATTTCTATTTCTATTTCTACAAACCTAGTCTATTTCCTAGTCTAAACTAACCTAACCTAACCTCACCTAACCTAACCCAACCTAACCTAAGCTAATCTAACATAACCTAACCTAACTAACTCCTGGATACCTATTTACTGCTAGGTGAACAGAGACATTCGGTGATAGGAAAGGCTACTAACAATTACAGCCCTACTTCTACAAACCTACCCTAAACCAACCTAACCTAATCTAACCTAACCTAACCTAACCTAATCTAACCTAACCTAAGCTAATCTAACATAACCTAACCTACCTAACTCCTGGATACCTATTTACTGCTAGGTGAACAGAGACATTCGGTGATAGGAAAGGCTACTAACATTTACAGCCCTACTTCTACAAACCTACCCTAAACCAACCTAACCTAATCTAACCTAACCTAACCTAACCTAACCTAATCTAACCTAACCTAAGCTAATCTAACATAACCTAACCTAACTAACTCCTGGATACCTATTTACTGCTAGGTGAACAGAGACATTCGGTGATAGGAAAGGCTACTAACATTTACAGCCCTACTTCTACAAACCTACCCTAAACCAACCTAACCTAATCTAACCTAACCTAACCTAACCTAACCTAAGCTAATCTAACATAACCTAACCTAACTAACTCCTGGATACCTATTTACTGCTAGGTGAACAGAAACATTCGGTGATAGGAAGCGCTACCAACAATTATAGCCCTATTTCTATTTCTACAAACCTAGCCTATTTCCTAGCCTAAACTAACTTAACCTAATCTAACCTAACCTAACTAATTCCTGGATACTTACTTACTGCTAGGTGAACAGTGGCATTCGGTGATAGGAAACACTACCAACAACTACAGCCCTTTTTCCATTTCTATTTCTACAAACCTAGTCTATTTCCTAGTCTGAACTAACCTAACCTAACCTAACCTCACCTAACCTAACCTCACCTCACCTCACCTCACCTTACCTTTCCTCACCTAACATAATCTCACCTCACCTCACCTCACCGAATCTCACCTAACCTAACCTAACCTAACCTCACCTCACCTCACCTCACCTCACCTCACCTCACCTCACCTCACTTAACATAATCTCACCTCACCTCACCAAAACCTCACCTCACCAAACCTCACTTCACCTCACCTCACCTCACCTAAACCTCACCTAACCTAACCTCACCTAACCTCACCTCACCTAACCTAACTAACTCCTGGATACTTACTTACTGCTAGGTGAACAGAGGCATTCGGTGATAGGAAACGCTACCAAGAATTACATCCCTTTTTCTATTTCTATTTCTACAAACCTAGCCTATTTCCTAGCCAAAACTAACCTAACCCAATCTAACCTTACCTAACCTAACCTAACTAACTCCTGATCAACCAGGCTGTGACTCATACGTCAGGTTGCGAGCAGCCGCGTCTAACAGCCTTGTTGATCAGTCCAGCAACCATGAGGCCTGGTCGACGACCGGGCCGTGGGGACGCTAAGCTCCGAAAGCACCTCAAGGAAGCATCTCAAGGTACTCCTGGATACCTATTTACTGCTAGGTGAACAGAGGCATTCGGTGATAGGAAACGCTACCAACAATTACAGCCCTATTTCTATTTCTACAAATCTAGCCTATTTCCTAGCCTAACCTAATCTAATCTAATTAACTCCTGGATACTTACTTACTGCTAGGGTGAACAGAGGCATTCGGTGATAGGAAACGCTACCAACATTTACAGCCCCTTTTCTATTTCTATTTTTACAAACCTAGCCTATTTCCTAGCCAAAACTAACCTAACCTAATCTAACCTTACCTAATCTAACCTTACCTAACCTAACTAACTCCTGATCAACCACGCTGTGACTCATACGTCAGGTTGCGAGCAGCCGCGTCTAACAGCCTTGTTGATCAGTCCAGCAACCATGAGGCCTGGTCGACGACCGGGCCGCGGGGACGCTAAGCCCCGAAAGCACCTCAAGGTACTCCTGGATACCTATTTACTGCTTGGTGAACAGAGGCATTCGGTGATAGGAAACGCTACCAACAATTACAGCCCTATTTCTATTTCTACAAACCTAACCTATTTCCTAGCAATAACTAACCTAACCTAATCTAACCTAACCTAAATTAACTTAACCTAACCTTATCTAAACTAACCTAACTAACTAACTTCTGGATACCTATTTACTGCTAGGTGAATAGAGGCATTCGGTGATAGGAAACGCTACCTACAATTACAGCCCTCTTTCTATTACTATTTCTACAAACATAGCCCATTTCCAAGCCTAAAATAACCTAACCTAACCTAACCTAACCCTCCAAACCTAGCTTATTTCCTAGCCAAAACTAACCTAACCTAACCAACTCCTGGATACCTATTTACTGCTAGGTGAACAGAGGCATTCGGTGATAAGAAACGTTACCTAAAATTCAAGCAATTTTTTTTGTCTATTTTTTTATTGTTTTTAAATGTTTATAATTTATTTATACTTGATTCATTTTTTATAATGTTTTTACCTATTTCTATTTCTACAAACGTAGCCTATTTCCTAGCCTAAATTAACCTAAAAATGTGTGTGTATATATATATATATATATATATATATTATATATATATATATATATATATATATATATATATATATATATATATATATATATATATATATATATATATATTATATATACATATATATATATATATATATATATATATATATATATATATATATATCAGTCGGTGGAATAATACAAATATTACACCTAACCAACCACAAAATAACCAACCTTAACTGTACCTTACCAACATACCCTAACCAATCAACCCTAACCAACCTAAGCTTACATATTATCTAAATTGCTTATTAAACCATAATTATGCTTGTATTCTAACCTCAAATTCTAACCTAATTCTAATTCTAACCTAATTCTAATTCTAACCAACCTAACCAACCAACCAACCTAACCAACCTAATCAACCAACCTAAGCAACCTAACCTAACCATCCAACCCAACCCAACCTAACCAACCTAACCTAACCAACCTAACCTAACCTAACCAACCAACCAACCAACCAACCTAACCAACCAACCTAACCAACCAATCTAACCAACCAACCTAACCTAACCTAACCTAACCAACCAACCTAACCAACCAACCTAACCAACCAATCTAGCCTAACCAACCTAACCTAACCAACCTAACCTAACCAACCTAACCTAACCTAACCAACCTAACCTAACCTAACCTAACCAACCTAACCTAACCTAACCAACCAACCAACCTAAGCAACCAACCTAACCAACCTAAGCAACCAACCTAACCAACCTAAGCAACCTAACCAGCCTTAGCAACCTAAACAACCTAAGCAACCTAAGCAACCTAACCTAATCAACCAACTTAACCTAATCAACCTAAGCAACCTAACCTAAGCAACCTAACCTAACCAACCAACCTACTTAACCAACCTAACCTAACCAACCTAACCTAACCAACCTAACCTAACCAACCTAACCTAACCTCCCTTCTTATTATCTGACACGAACCTTCGGTTCGTGTCAGAGTCCATGAGTGTCCGTGTGCGTGTCCGTGTGAGTGTCCGTGTCCGTGTATCCATGGGGTTTTGGGTCCAGGAAGCTATTTGTGTCGACCCAAATTGCCTCCCTTCTCCCCACCTGAAATCCAGGTGGATTGAAAGACCTGCCCGAGGTCAGTAGATCCAGGTATCCGTCCGTGGCCCCCCGGACTTCAACCCTTCCCCACATTCCAAGGAGTCGGTCAATCAATCTTCGGCTATCCAGAGAATCTATCGAAACTGATGCTCCTACAGGAGGGGACACACAGAGAAATCTGTGCCCTGTACTTGCAACCGTTCCGACAGGCTCGAACGCAGGTCTATCCGGATTAGGAACTTGTTCTATCCGACTAGGCCACGCTGGAGTTGCCTTCTGAATCAAATTTGGCACTTGTATTTATATCTCATAGCAAGGTTAGTTAGTGTCTTTTATCAACAGTTGCAATGATTGAGATGTGAAGTTGTTAATTTGTGTTGACAGTTAGAAAGACCTGACAGCTTTATTTGATAAGGTTGCAGTCCCGTGAGGCAGTTTTATGAATGAATATTGGAGAATTTAGGCTAACTGACATGTGTGTGTGTGTGTGTGTGTGTTTAAAAGTATGTATTAATTAATAATTAGTGTGGTGTTTCCAAATGAGTTTGTGAATGGTAAACAAGCAATGCAATATCCAATATGTGCTATTTTAGGCCTCGTTCTGTAAAATACATGTTTTACTAGGGAAGGAAAATCCGGTTTGTTTTTTTCCCTCGTTTTATTTCAGGAATAAATAGCACATAGGCCAAGGACCGAAGGTTTTGGCTGGTTAAATATAGCGTTGTGGCCGCCATTTTCTGTGTTGGGCGGGGGGGAGGGGGTGGGGGATGGAGGGGGCGGTATGGGGGATAGGGGGGGGGTTAGATGGTGGGGGAGAGGGGCCCTGAGGAGCTACCTTGGGAGGTGTTGTTGGTGGGGGGGGGGGGTTGGTGGGGGAGGGGGCAGGGGGAGAGGGGCCCTGAGGAGCTACCATGGGAGGTGTTGTTGGTGGGGGTTGTCAGTTAGGTATTTAAATTGAATATTGTAAGATAGGTTATATAGGGCGAGGTGTTGAGGAAGGAATAAGAAAAGTGTTTGGGACTGAGTTGAGTGTATTAATTGTTGTGATTGATGTTAGCAGGAAGGTAGGTGGTTGAAATGTGTAAAGATTTGTTAATGAGATCATTTGGTTAATAATGTAGGAATTAAGGGTAAGTGATCACTGGAGATAGATATTCAACAGTATATTAAGAGGCCAAGTTTTAGCAGGTAGGTAGGCCGGCCGGCCGGCAGAGAGAGACAATGGACTAACAAACAGGTAGACGTTTTCTTCATGGATGGTAAACTATTATTAAAATGGCATGTACACATTTCCATGTGCGACATTCTTGTACACACACACACACACACACACACACACACACACACACACACACACACACTGACCCACAGAGACTGCCCAAATATGTATACTAACAGCAGCAGCAGTTGGTGTTCCCAGGCAGGTCACCCATCCAAGTACTAACCAAAGTCAACGGTGTTTAACCTGACAGATGTATGGGAGGAGACGCAGTGTTCTCAAGGTGATAGGTAGGTAGGTAGTATGGCCGTTGCTATTGTATACAAGTAGTAAGTAATCACATGTGAGTGAGTGAGTGAGTCAGGATACTGGTAACTGCGGCGGGCAGGCAGGCGGAGGATACTCACACATAGCAGCCAATTCTCCATTAAAGATAGTACTTATTGCAACTATTTAGTCAAATTAACCAACAACAAATGGACTACTACTACTACTACTACTACTACTACTACTGTTGCTCCAAAATAGAAATGTTGGGATGCCACCGCTGCCATTGATCTCGCACAAGTTGCTGCTGACAAATGACTCATCTTAGGCCTTGCATATGCTCTCTTAGGCTTCATTTAGTCAATAATTGTAACATCATTGAGTCGGGGGACAGGCAGACAGGCACTTTATACATGTTAGGCTTATAGTGGTCTCCAACACCCACCACCCCACAAGGTCCAACTAGTGACTAACCCTCACTCACTCACCACGCCCCAAGTAGCTAGCTTACTAACTCCTGGATACCTATTTACTGCTAGGTGAACAGAGACATTCGGTGATAGGAAAGGCTACCAACAACTACAGCCCTTTTTCTATTTCTATTTCTATTTCTACAAACCTAGTCTATTTCCTAGTCTAAACTAACCTAACCTAACCTCACCTAACCTAACCCAACCTAACCTAAGCTAATCTAACATAACCTAACCTAACTAACTCCTGGATACCTATTTACTGCTAGGTGAACAGAGACATTCGGTGATAGGAAAGGCTACTAACATTTACAGCCCTACTTCTACAAACCTACCCTAAACCAACCTAACCTAATCTAACCTAACCTAACCTAACCTAACCTAAGCTAATCTAACATAACCTAACCTAACTAACTCCTGGATACCTATTTACTGCTAGGTGAACAGAAACATTCGGTGATAGGAAGCGCTACCAACAATTATAGCCCTATTTCTATTTCTACAAACCTAGCCTATTTCCTAGCCTAAACTAACTTAACCTAATCTAACCTAACCTAACTAATTCCTGGATACTTACTTACTGCTAGGTGAACAGTGGCATTCGGTGATAGGAAACACTACCAACAACTACAGCCCTTTTTCCATTTCTATTTCTACAAACCTAGTCTATTTCCTAGTCTGAACTAACCTAACCTAACCTAACCTCACCTAACCTAACCTCACCTCACCTCACCTCACCTTACCTTTCCTCACCTAACATAATCTCACCTCACCTCACCTCACCGAATCTCACCTAACCTAACCTAACCTAACCTCACCTCACCTCACCTCACCTCACCTCACCTCACCTCACCTCACTTAACATAATCTCACCTCACCTCACCAAAACCTCACCTCACCAAACCTCACTTCACCTCACCTCACCTCACCTAAACCTCACCTAACCTAACCTCACCTAACCTCACCTCACCTAACCTAACTAACTCCTGGATACTTACTTACTGCTAGGTGAACAGAGGCATTCGGTGATAGGAAACGCTACCAAGAATTACATCCCTTTTTCTATTTCTATTTCTACAAACCTAGCCTATTTCCTAGCCAAAACTAACCTAACCCAATCTAACCTTACCTAACCTAACCTAACTAACTCCTGATCAACCAGGCTGTGACTCATACGTCAGGTTGCGAGCAGCCGCGTCTAACAGCCTTGTTGATCAGTCCAGCAACCATGAGGCCTGGTCGACGACCGGGCCGTGGGGACGCTAAGCTCCGAAAGCACCTCAAGGAAGCATCTCAAGGTACTCCTGGATACCTATTTACTGCTAGGTGAACAGAGGCATTCGGTGATAGGAAACGCTACCAACAATTACAGCCCTATTTCTATTTCTACAAATCTAGCCTATTTCCTAGCCTAACCTAATCTAATCTAATTAACTCCTGGATACTTACTTACTGCTAGGGTGAACAGAGGCATTCGGTGATAGGAAACGCTACCAACATTTACAGCCCCTTTTCTATTTCTATTTTTACAAACCTAGCCTATTTCCTAGCCAAAACTAACCTAACCTAATCTAACCTTACCTAATCTAACCTTACCTAACCTAACTAACTCCTGATCAACCACGCTGTGACTCATACGTCAGGTTGCGAGCAGCCGCGTCTAACAGCCTTGTTGATCAGTCCAGCAACCATGAGGCCTGGTCGACGACCGGGCCGCGGGGACGCTAAGCCCCGAAAGCACCTCAAGGTACTCCTGGATACCTATTTACTGCTTGGTGAACAGAGGCATTCGGTGATAGGAAACGCTACCAACAATTACAGCCCTATTTCTATTTCTACAAACCTAACCTATTTCCTAGCAATAACTAACCTAACCTAATCTAACCTAACCTAAATTAACTTAACCTAACCTTATCTAAACTAACCTAACTAACTAACTTCTGGATACCTATTTACTGCTAGGTGAATAGAGGCATTCGGTGATAGGAAACGCTACCTACAATTACAGCCCTCTTTCTATTACTATTTCTACAAACATAGCCCATTTCCAAGCCTAAAATAACCTAACCTAACCTAACCTAACCCTCCAAACCTAGCTTATTTCCTAGCCAAAACTAACCTAACCTAACCAACTCCTGGATACCTATTTACTGCTAGGTGAACAGAGGCATTCGGTGATAAGAAACGTTACCTAAAATTCAAGCAATTTTTTTTGTCTATTTTTTTATTGTTTTTAAATGTTTATAATTTATTTATACTTGATTCATTTTTTATAATGTTTTTACCTATTTCTATTTCTACAAACGTAGCCTATTTCCTAGCCTAAATTAACCTAAAAATGTGTGTGTATATATATATATATATATATATATATATATATATATATATATATATATATATATATATATATATATATATATATATATACATATATATATATATATATATATATATATATATATATTATATATATCAGTCGGTGGAATAATACAAATATTACACCTAACCAACCACAAAATAACCAACCTTAACTGTACCTTACCAACATACCCTAACCAATCAACCCTAACCAACCTAAGCTTACATATTATCTAAATTGCTTATTAAACCATAATTATGCTTGTATTCTAACCTCAAATTCTAACCTAATTCTAATTCTAACCTAATTCTAATTCTAACCAACCTAACCAACCAACCAACCTAACCAACCTAATCAACCAACCTAAGCAACCTAACCTAACCATCCAACCCAACCCAACCTAACCAACCTAACCTAACCAACCTAACCTAACCTAACCAACCAACCAACCAACCAACCTAACCAACCAACCTAACCAACCAATCTAACCAACCAACCTAACCTAACCTAACCTAACCAACCAACCTAACCAACCAACCTAACCAACCAATCTAGCCTAACCAACCTAACCTAACCAACCTAACCTAACCAACCTAACCTAACCTAACCAACCTAACCTAACCTAACCTAACCAACCTAACCTAACCTAACCAACCAACCAACCTAAGCAACCAACCTAACCAACCTAAGCAACCAACCTAACCAACCTAAGCAACCTAACCAGCCTTAGCAACCTAAACAACCTAAGCAACCTAAGCAACCTAAGCAACCTAACCTAATCAACCAACTTAACCTAATCAACCTAAGCAACCTAACCTAAGCAACCTAACCTAACCAACCAACCTACTTAACCAACCTAACCTAACCAACCTAACCTAACCAACCTAACCTAACCAACCTAACCTAACCTCCCTTCTTATTATCTGACACGAACCTTCGGTTCGTGTCAGAGTCCATGAGTGTCCGTGTGCGTGTCCGTGTGAGTGTCCGTGTCCGTGTATCCATGGGGTTTTGGGTCCAGGAAGCTATTTGTGTCGACCCAAATTGCCTCCCTTCTCCCCACCTGAAATCCAGGTGGATTGAAAGACCTGCCCGAGGTCAGTAGATCCAGGTATCCGTCCGTGGCCCCCCGGACTTCAACCCTTCCCCACATTCCAAGGAGTCGGTCAATCAATCTTCGGCTATCCAGAGAATCTATCGAAACTGATGCTCCTACAGGAGGGGACACACAGAGAAATCTGTGCCCTGTACTTGCAACCGTTCCGACAGGCTCGAACGCAGGTCTATCCGGATTAGGAACTTGTTCTATCCGACTAGGCCACGCTGGAGTTGCCTTCTGAATCAAATTTGGCACTTGTATTTATATCTCATAGCAAGGTTAGTTAGTGTCTATTTATCAACAGTTGCAATGATTGAGATGTGAAGTTGTTAATTTGTGTTGACAGTTAGAAAGACCTGACAGCTTTATTTGATAAGGTTGCAGTCCCGTGAGGCAGTTTTATGAATGAATATTGGAGAATTTAGGCTAACTGACATGTGTGTGTGTGTGTGTGTGTTTAAAAGTATGTATTAATAATTAGTGTGGTGTTTCCAAATGAGTTTGTGAATGGTAAACAAGCAATGCAATATCCAATATGTGCTATTTTAGGCCTCGTTCTGTAAAATACATGTTTTACTAGGGAAGGAAAATCCGGTTTGTTTTTTTCCCTCGTTTTATTTCAGGAATAAATAGCACATAGGCCAAGGACCGAAGGTTTTGGCTGGTTAAATATAGCGTTGTGGCCGCCATTTTCTGTGTTGGGCGGGGGGGAGGGGGTGGGGGATGGAGGGGGCGGTATGGGGGATAGGGGGGGGGGTTAGATGGTGGGGGAGAGGGGCCCTGAGGAGCTACCTTGGGAGGTGTTGTTGGTGGGGGGGGGGGTTGGTGGGGGAGGGGGCAGGGGAGAGGGGCCCTGAGGAGCTACCATGGGAGGTGTTGTTGGTGGGGGTTGTCAGTTAGGTATTTAAATTGAATATTGTAAGATAGGTTATATAGGGCGAGGTGTTGAGGAAGGAATAAGAAAAGTGTTTGGGACTGAGTTGAGTGTATTAGTTGTTGTGATTGATGTTAGCAGGAAGGTAGGTGGTTGAAATGTGTAAAGATTTGTTAATGAGATCATTTGGTTAATAATGTAGGAATTAAGGGTAAGTGATCACTGGAGATAGATATTCAACAGTATATTAAGAGGCCAAGTTTTAGCAGGTAGGTAGGCCGGCCGGCCGGCAGAGAGAGACAATGGACTAACAAACAGGTAGACGTTTTCTTCATGGATGGTAAACTATTATTAAAATGGCATGTACACATTTCCATGTGCGACATTCTTGTACACACACACACACACCACACACACACACACACACACACACACACTGACCCACAGAGACTGCCCAAATATGTATACTAACAGCAGCAGCAGTTGGTGTTCCCAGGCAGGTCACCCATCCAAGTACTAACCAAAGTCAACGGTGTTTAACCTGACAGATGTATGGGAGGAGACGCAGTGTTCTCAAGGTGATAGGTAGGTAGGTAGTATGGCCGTTGCTATTGTATACAAGTAGTAAGTAATCACATGTGAGTGAGTGAGTGAGTCAGGATACTGGTAACTGCGGCGGGCAGGCAGGCGGAGGATACTCACACATAGCAGCCAATTCTCCATTAAAGATAGTACTTATTGCAACTATTTAGTCAAATTAACCAACAACAAATGGACTACTACTACTACTACTACTACTACTACTACTGTTGCTCCAAAATAGAAATGTTGGGATGCCACCGCTGCCATTGATCTCGCACAAGTTGCTGCTGACAAATGACTCATCTTAGGCCTTGCATATGCTCTCTTAGGCTTCATTTAGTCAATAATTGTAACATCATTGAGTCGGGGGACAGGCAGACAGGCACTTTATACATGTTAGGCTTATAGTGGTCTCCAACACCCACCACCCCACAAGGTCCAACTAGTGACTAACCCTCACTCACTCACCACGCCCCAAGTAGCTAGCTTACTAACTCCTGGATACCTATTTACTGCTAGGTGAACAGAGACATTCGGTGATAGGAAAGGCTACCAACAACTACAGCCCTTTTTCTATTTCTATTTCTATTTCTACAAACCTAGTCTATTTCCTAGTCTAAACTAACCTAACCTAACCTCACCTAACCTAACCCAACCTAACCTAAGCTAATCTAACATAACCTAACCTAACTAACTCCTGGATACCTATTTACTGCTAGGTGAACAGAGACATTCGGTGATAGGAAAGGCTACTAACATTTACAGCCCTACTTCTACAAACCTACCCTAAACCAACCTAACCTAATCTAACCTAACCTAACCTAACCTAACCTAAGCTAATCTAACATAACCTAACCTAACTAACTCCTGGATACCTATTTACTGCTAGGTGAACAGAAACATTCGGTGATAGGAAGCGCTACCAACAATTATAGCCCTATTTCTATTTCTACAAACCTAGCCTATTTCCTAGCCTAAACTAACTTAACCTAATCTAACCTAACCTAACTAATTCCTGGATACTTACTTACTGCTAGGTGAACAGTGGCATTCGGTGATAGGAAACACTACCAACAACTACAGCCCTTTTTCCATTTCTATTTCTACAAACCTAGTCTATTTCCTAGTCTGAACTAACCTAACCTAACCTAACCTCACCTAACCTAACCTCACCTCACCTCACCTCACCTTACCTTTCCTCACCTAACATAATCTCACCTCACCTCACCTCACCGAATCTCACCTAACCTAACCTAACCTAACCTCACCTCACCTCACCTCACCTCACCTCACCTCACCTCACCTCACTTAACATAATCTCACCTCACCTCACCAAAACCTCACCTCACCAAACCTCACTTCACCTCACCTCACCTCACCTAAACCTCACCTAACCTAACCTCACCTAACCTCACCTCACCTAACCTAACTAACTCCTGGATACTTACTTACTGCTAGGTGAACAGAGGCATTCGGTGATAGGAAACGCTACCAACAATTACAGCCCTATTTCTATTTCTACAAATCTAGCCTATTTCCTAGCCTAACCTAATCTAATCTAATTAACTCCTGGATACTTACTTACTGCTAGGGTGAACAGAGGCATTCGGTGATAGGAAACGCTACCAACATTTACAGCCCCTTTTCTATTTCTATTTTTACAAACCTAGCCTATTTCCTAGCCAAAACTAACCTAACCTAATCTAACCTTACCTAATCTAACCTTACCTAACCTAACTAACTCCTGATCAACCACGCTGTGACTCATACGTCAGGTTGCGAGCAGCCGCGTCTAACAGCCTTGTTGATCAGTCCAGCAACCATGAGGCCTGGTCGACGACCGGGCCGCGGGGACGCTAAGCCCCGAAAGCACCTCAAGGTACTCCTGGATACCTATTTACTGCTTGGTGAACAGAGGCATTCGGTGATAGGAAACGCTACCAACAATTACAGCCCTATTTCTATTTCTACAAACCTAACCTATTTCCTAGCAATAACTAACCTAACCTAATCTAACCTAACCTAAATTAACTTAACCTAACCTTATCTAAACTAACCTAACTAACTAACTTCTGGATACCTATTTACTGCTAGGTGAATAGAGGCATTCGGTGATAGGAAACGCTACCTACAATTACAGCCCTCTTTCTATTACTATTTCTACAAACATAGCCCATTTCCAAGCCTAAAATAACCTAACCTAACCTAACCTAACCCTCCAAACCTAGCTTATTTCCTAGCCAAAACTAACCTAACCTAACCAACTCCTGGATACCTATTTACTGCTAGGTGAACAGAGGCATTCGGTGATAAGAAACGTTACCTAAAATTCAAGCAATTTTTTTTGTCTATTTTTTTATTGTTTTTAAATGTTTATAATTTATTTATACTTGATTCATTTTTTATAATGTTTTTACCTATTTCTATTTCTACAAACGTAGCCTATTTCCTAGCCTAAATTAACCTAAAAATGTGTGTGTATATATATATATATATATATATATATATATATATATATATATAATATATATATATATATATATATATATATATATATATATATATATATATATATATATATATATATATCAGTCGGTGGAATAATACAAATATTACACCTAACCAACCACAAAATAACCAACCTTAACTGTACCTTACCAACATACCCTAACCAATCAACCCTAACCAACCTAAGCTTACATATTATCTAAATTGCTTATTAAACCATAATTATGCTTGTATTCTAACCTCAAATTCTAACCTAATTCTAATTCTAACCTAATTCTAATTCTAACCAACCTAACCAACCAACCAACCTAACCAACCTAATCAACCAACCTAAGCAACCTAACCTAACCATCCAACCCAACCCAACCTAACCAACCTAACCTAACCAACCTAACCTAACCTAACCAACCAACCAACCAACCAACCTAACCAACCAACCTAACCAACCAATCTAACCAACCAACCTAACCTAACCTAACCTAACCAACCAACCTAACCAACCAACCTAACCAACCAATCTAGCCTAACCAACCTAACCTAACCAACCTAACCTAACCAACCTAACCTAACCTAACCAACCTAACCTAACCTAACCTAACCAACCTAACCTAACCTAACCAACCAACCAACCTAAGCAACCAACCTAACCAACCTAAGCAACCAACCTAACCAACCTAAGCAACCTAACCAGCCTTAGCAACCTAAACAACCTAAGCAACCTAAGCAACCTAAGCAACCTAACCTAATCAACCAACTTAACCTAATCAACCTAAGCAACCTAACCTAAGCAACCTAACCTAACCAACCAACCTACTTAACCAACCTAACCTAACCAACCTAACCTAACCAACCTAACCTAACCAACCTAACCTAACCTCCCTTCTTATTATCTGACACGAACCTTCGGTTCGTGTCAGAGTCCATGAGTGTCCGTGTGCGTGTCCGTGTGAGTGTCCGTGTCCGTGTATCCATGGGGTTTTGGGTCCAGGAAGCTATTTGTGTCGACCCAAATTGCCTCCCTTCTCCCCACCTGAAATCCAGGTGGATTGAAAGACCTGCCCGAGGTCAGTAGATCCAGGTATCCGTCCGTGGCCCCCCGGACTTCAACCCTTCCCCACATTCCAAGGAGTCGGTCAATCAATCTTCGGCTATCCAGAGAATCTATCGAAACTGATGCTCCTACAGGAGGGGACACACAGAGAAATCTGTGCCCTGTACTTGCAACCGTTCCGACAGGCTCGAACGCAGGTCTATCCGGATTAGGAACTTGTTCTATCCGACTAGGCCACGCTGGAGTTGCCTTCTGAATCAAATTTGGCACTTGTATTTATATCTCATAGCAAGGTTAGTTAGTGTCTATTTATCAACAGTTGCAATGATTGAGATGTGAAGTTGTTAATTTGTGTTGACAGTTAGAAAGACCTGACAGCTTTATTTGATAAGGTTGCAGTCCCGTGAGGCAGTTTTATGAATGAATATTGGAGAATTTAGGCTAACTGACATGTGTGTGTGTGTGTGTGTGTGTTTAAAAGTATGTATTAATTAATAATTAGTGTGGTGTTTCCAAATGAGTTTGTGAATGGTAAACAAGCAATGCAATATCCAATATGTGCTATTTTAGGCCTCGTTCTGTAAAATACATGTTTTACTAGGGAAGGAAAATCCGGTTTGTTTTTTTCCCTCGTTTTATTTCAGGAATAAATAGCACATAGGCCAAGGACCGAAGGTTTTGGCTGGTTAAATATAGCGTTGTGGCCGCCATTTTCTGTGTTGGGCGGGGGGGAGGGGGTGGGGGATGGAGGGGGCGGTATGGGGGATAGGGGGGGGGTTAGATGGTGGGGGAGAGGGGCCCTGAGGAGCTACCTTGGGAGGTGTTGTTGGTGGGGGGGGGGTTGGTGGGGGAGGGGGCAGGGGGAGAGGGGCCCTGAGGAGCTACCATGGGAGGTGTTGTTGGTGGGGGTTGTCAGTTAGGTATTTAAATTGAATATTGTAAGATAGGTTATATAGGGCGAGGTGTTGAGGAAGGAATAAGAAAAGTGTTTGGGACTGAGTTGAGTGTATTAGTTGTTGTGATTGATGTTAGCAGGAAGGTAGGTGGTTGAAATGTGTAAAGATTTGTTAATGAGATCATTTGGTTAATAATGTAGGAATTAAGGGTAAGTGATCACTGGAGATAGATATTCAACAGTATATTAAGAGGCCAAGTTTTAGCAGGTAGGTAGGCCGGCCGGCCGGCAGAGAGAGACAATGGACTAACAAACAGGTAGACGTTTTCTTCATGGATGGTAAACTATTATTAAAATGGCATGTACACATTTCCATGTGCGACATTCTTGTACACACACACACACACACACACACACACACACACACACACACACACACTGACCCACAGAGACTGCCCAAATATGTATACTAACAGCAGCAGCAGTTGGTGTTCCCAGGCAGGTCACCCATCCAAGTACTAACCAAAGTCAACGGTGTTTAACCTGACAGATGTATGGGAGGAGACGCAGTGTTCTCAAGGTGATAGGTAGGTAGGTAGTATGGCCGTTGCTATTGTATACAAGTAGTAAGTAATCACATGTGAGTGAGTGAGTGAGTCAGGATACTGGTAACTGCGGCGGGCAGGCAGGCGGAGGATACTCACACATAGCAGCCAATTCTCCATTAAAGATAGTACTTATTGCAACTATTTAGTCAAATTAACCAACAACAAATGGACTACTACTACTACTACTACTACTACTACTACTGTTGCTCCAAAATAGAAATGTTGGGATGCCACCGCTGCCATTGATCTCGCACAAGTTGCTGCTGACAAATGACTCATCTTAGGCCTTGCATATGCTCTCTTAGGCTTCATTTAGTCAATAATTGTAACATCATTGAGTCGGGGGACAGGCAGACAGGCACTTTATACATGTTAGGCTTATAGTGGTCTCCAACACCCACCACCCCACAAGGTCCAACTAGTGACTAACCCTCACTCACTCACCACGCCCCAAGTAGCTAGCTTACTAACTCCTGGATACCTATTTACTGCTAGGTGAACAGAGACATTCGGTGATAGGAAAGGCTACCAACAACTACAGCCCTTTTTCTATTTCTATTTCTATTTCTACAAACCTAGTCTATTTCCTAGTCTAAACTAACCTAACCTAACCTCACCTAACCTAACCCAACCTAACCTAAGCTAATCTAACATAACCTAACCTAACTAACTCCTGGATACCTATTTACTGCTAGGTGAACAGAGACATTCGGTGATAGGAAAGGCTACTAACAATTACAGCCCTACTTCTACAAACCTACCCTAAACCAACCTAACCTAATCTAACCTAACCTAACCTAACCTAATCTAACCTAACCTAAGCTAATCTAACATAACCTAACCTACCTAACTCCTGGATACCTATTTACTGCTAGGTGAACAGAGACATTCGGTGATAGGAAAGGCTACTAACATTTACAGCCCTACTTCTACAAACCTACCCTAAACCAACCTAACCTAATCTAACCTAACCTAACCTAACCTAACCTAATCTAACCTAACCTAAGCTAATCTAACATAACCTAACCTAACTAACTCCTGGATACCTATTTACTGCTAGGTGAACAGAGACATTCGGTGATAGGAAAGGCTACTAACATTTACAGCCCTACTTCTACAAACCTACCCTAAACCAACCTAACCTAATCTAACCTAACCTAACCTAACCTAACCTAAGCTAATCTAACATAACCTAACCTAACTAACTCCTGGATACCTATTTACTGCTAGGTGAACAGAAACATTCGGTGATAGGAAGCGCTACCAACAATTATAGCCCTATTTCTATTTCTACAAACCTAGCCTATTTCCTAGCCTAAACTAACTTAACCTAATCTAACCTAACCTAACTAATTCCTGGATACTTACTTACTGCTAGGTGAACAGTGGCATTCGGTGATAGGAAACACTACCAACAACTACAGCCCTTTTTCCATTTCTATTTCTACAAACCTAGTCTATTTCCTAGTCTGAACTAACCTAACCTAACCTAACCTCACCTAACCTAACCTCACCTCACCTCACCTCACCTTACCTTTCCTCACCTAACATAATCTCACCTCACCTCACCTCACCGAATCTCACCTAACCTAACCTAACCTAACCTCACCTCACCTCACCTCACCTCACCTCACCTCACCTCACCTCACTTAACATAATCTCACCTCACCTCACCAAAACCTCACCTCACCAAACCTCACTTCACCTCACCTCACCTCACCTAAACCTCACCTAACCTAACCTCACCTAACCTCACCTCACCTAACCTAACTAACTCCTGGATACTTACTTACTGCTAGGTGAACAGAGGCATTCGGTGATAGGAAACGCTACCAAGAATTACATCCCTTTTTCTATTTCTATTTCTACAAACCTAGCCTATTTCCTAGCCAAAACTAACCTAACCCAATCTAACCTTACCTAACCTAACCTAACTAACTCCTGATCAACCAGGCTGTGACTCATACGTCAGGTTGCGAGCAGCCGCGTCTAACAGCCTTGTTGATCAGTCCAGCAACCATGAGGCCTGGTCGACGACCGGGCCGTGGGGACGCTAAGCTCCGAAAGCACCTCAAGGAAGCATCTCAAGGTACTCCTGGATACCTATTTACTGCTAGGTGAACAGAGGCATTCGGTGATAGGAAACGCTACCAACAATTACAGCCCTATTTCTATTTCTACAAATCTAGCCTATTTCCTAGCCTAACCTAATCTAATCTAATTAACTCCTGGATACTTACTTACTGCTAGGGTGAACAGAGGCATTCGGTGATAGGAAACGCTACCAACATTTACAGCCCCTTTTCTATTTCTATTTTTACAAACCTAGCCTATTTCCTAGCCAAAACTAACCTAACCTAATCTAACCTTACCTAATCTAACCTTACCTAACCTAACTAACTCCTGATCAACCACGCTGTGACTCATACGTCAGGTTGCGAGCAGCCGCGTCTAACAGCCTTGTTGATCAGTCCAGCAACCATGAGGCCTGGTCGACGACCGGGCCGCGGGGACGCTAAGCCCCGAAAGCACCTCAAGGTACTCCTGGATACCTATTTACTGCTTGGTGAACAGAGGCATTCGGTGATAGGAAACGCTACCAACAATTACAGCCCTATTTCTATTTCTACAAACCTAACCTATTTCCTAGCAATAACTAACCTAACCTAATCTAACCTAACCTAAATTAACTTAACCTAACCTTATCTAAACTAACCTAACTAACTAACTTCTGGATACCTATTTACTGCTAGGTGAATAGAGGCATTCGGTGATAGGAAACGCTACCTACAATTACAGCCCTCTTTCTATTACTATTTCTACAAACATAGCCCATTTCCAAGCCTAAAATAACCTAACCTAACCTAACCCTCCAAACCTAGCTTATTTCCTAGCCAAAACTAACCTAACCTAACCAACTCCTGGATACCTATTTACTGCTAGGTGAACAGAGGCATTCGGTGATAAGAAACGTTACCTAAAATTCAAGCAATTTTTTTTGTCTATTTTTTTATTGTTTTTAAATGTTTATAATTTATTTATACTTGATTCATTTTTTATAATGTTTTTACCTATTTCTATTTCTACAAACGTAGCCTATTTCCTAGCCTAAATTAACCTAAAAATGTGTGTGTATATATATATATATATATATATAATATATTATATATATATATATTATATATATATTATTATATAATATATATATATATATATATATATATATATAATATTATATATATATATATATATATATATATATATATCAGTCGGTGGAATAATACAAATATTACACCTAACCAACCACAAAATAACCAACCTTAACTGTACCTTACCAACATACCCTAACCAATCAACCCTAACCAACCTAAGCTTACATATTATCTAAATTGCTTATTAAACCATAATTATGCTTGTATTCTAACCTCAAATTCTAACCTAATTCTAATTCTAACCTAATTCTAATTCTAACCAACCTAACCAACCAACCAACCTAACCAACCTAATCAACCAACCTAAGCAACCTAACCTAACCATCCAACCCAACCCAACCTAACCAACCTAACCTAACCAACCTAACCTAACCTAACCAACCAACCAACCAACCAACCTAACCAACCAACCTAACCAACCAATCTAACCAACCAACCTAACCTAACCTAACCTAACCAACCAACCTAACCAACCAACCTAACCAACCAATCTAGCCTAACCAACCTAACCTAACCAACCTAACCTAACCAACCTAACCTAACCTAACCAACCTAACCTAACCTAACCTAACCAACCTAACCTAACCTAACCAACCAACCAACCTAAGCAACCAACCTAACCAACCTAAGCAACCAACCTAACCAACCTAAGCAACCTAACCAGCCTTAGCAACCTAAACAACCTAAGCAACCTAAGCAACCTAACACCTAACCTAATCAACCAACTTAACCTAATCAACCTAAGCAACCTAACCTAAGCAACCTAACCTAACCAACCAACCTACTTAACCAACCTAACCTAACCAACCTAACCTAACCAACCTAACCTAACCAACCTAACCTAACCTCCCTTCTTATTATCTGACACGAACCTTCGGTTCGTGTCAGAGTCCATGAGTGTCCGTGTGCGTGTCCGTGTGAGTGTCCGTGTCCGTGTATCCATGGGGTTTTGGGTCCAGGAAGCTATTTGTGTCGACCCAAATTGCCTCCCTTCTCCCCACCTGAAATCCAGGTGGATTGAAAGACCTGCCCGAGGTCAGTAGATCCAGGTATCCGTCCGTGGCCCCCCGGACTTCAACCCTTCCCCACATTCCAAGGAGTCGGTCAATCAATCTTCGGCTATCCAGAGAATCTATCGAAACTGATGCTCCTACAGGAGGGGACACACAGAGAAATCTGTGCCCTGTACTTGCAACCGTTCCGACAGGCTCGAACGCAGGTCTATCCGGATTAGGAACTTGTTCTATCCGACTAGGCCACGCTGGAGTTGCCTTCTGAATCAAATTTGGCACTTGTATTTATATCTCATAGCAAGGTTAGTTAGTGTCTATTTATCAACAGTTGCAATGATTGAGATGTGAAGTTGTTAATTTGTGTTGACAGTTAGAAAGACCTGACAGCTTTATTTGATAAGGTTGCAGTCCCGTGAGGCAGTTTTATGAATGAATATTGGAGAATTTAGGCTAACTGACATGTGTGTGTGTGTGTGTGTGTGTTTAAAAGTATGTATTAATTAATAATTAGTGTGGTGTTTCCAAATGAGTTTGTGAATGGTAAACAAGCAATGCAATATCCAATATGTGCTATTTTAGGCCTCGTTCTGTAAAATACATGTTTTACTAGGGAAGGAAAATCCGGTTTGTTTTTTTCCCTCGTTTTATTTCAGGAATAAATAGCACATAGGCCAAGGACCGAAGGTTTTGGCTGGTTAAATATAGCGTTGTGGCCGCCATTTTCTGTGTTGGGCGGGGGGGAGGGGGTGGGGGATGGAGGGGGCGGTATGGGGGATAGGGGGGGGGGTTAGATGGTGGGGGAGAGGGGCCCTGAGGAGCTACCTTGGGAGGTGTTGTTGGTGGGGGGGGGGTTGGTGGGGGAGGGGGCAGGGGGAGAGGGGCCCTGAGGAGCTACCATGGGAGGTGTT
>NW_027189623.1:0-32500 GCF_040958095.1 Procambarus clarkii
TAATTGTATCATCAATACAATCTTGTTCCCACTGTTTCAGATATTGTTCGTTCATAAAGTTAAAATATCCCGAGTTTTCTGACGTTTCAGGGTTCTAGGATAACTAATACAATATTCACAAAAATAATTATTTTTCAAACAGCTCGTAATTGTGAACACACATTCGTGAAAAATGACTAAAATGGGTTCGATCAATTTCCACATGTGTAGTTGAAAATACAACTTTCCAAAATTAGTTTGACACCTAACGAGTCCGCCCAAGAAATTAAATAGGACAAACGCAGCATAAAGTAGTTAGGACGAATGTAATTAGAAGGGAGATGTTCACTCTGTCGATAGACCTAGGCAATCTGATCTTATATGTTCTTTGTTCAACTGGTTTGTTATGGAGTGTAATAGGAGATCCCTTCATGTTTTGTAGATGACAAGACGAGTATTTCCATGTAAGCTGTATGTTAAGGACTGGATGTATAGGTGTTTAATGTCAAGTGCTTCAGCTAAGTCTAATCTCTAACAGCAGTATCTTTTTTATATTTTAAATTTTGCCCCGAGGGGCGAGTTTATTGGGCAGCGCCACTCATCTTGTGAGTGAACATACCGCCATAGTGACAGTATTGGGCAGCGCCACTCATCTTGTGAGTGAACACACCGCCATAGTGACAGTATTGGGCAGCGCCACTCATCTTGTGAGTGGACACACCGCTATAGTGACAGTATTGGGCAGCGCCACTCATCCTGTGAGTCGACACACCGCCATAGTGACAGTATTGGGCAGCGCCACTCATCCTGTGAGTGAACACACCGCCATAGTGACAGTATTGGGCAGCGCCACTCATCCTGTGAGTGGACACACCGCCATAGTGACAGTATTGGGCAGCGCCACTCATCTTGTGAGTGGACACACCGCCATAGTGACAGTATTGGGCAGCGCCACTCATCCTGTGAGTCGACACACCGCCATAGTGACAGTATTGGGCAGCGCCACTCATCCTGTGAGTGAACACACCGCCATAGCAGCATGTACAACACTCCCCAATAGGAAGAAAACCCGCTGGGTTGTTCATCCTGTCCGTGAATATGAAGATGCTGATTAGGATTTTTCCAAGAAAAACGAAAAACAGGGAAGGGAAAAATTTACCGGTACACGAACAGCCTTGACACATATGTAACACATACAAACTTGGAACTACTTCTGCCCTAAACAGACCATTAACCACCACTCCCCAAACAGAACTTGATAAAGGCCATTCAGTATAAACCACGAAACCACCATTTGCCACACACAAAAGGAATCACTGGTACCAGACCTGGATAAAAAGGGATTGGGGAGAGGGGTTGGGAAGGATGGGGGGTGGACCAGTTTGCATGGGCCTACGAATTTGAAGGAGGCCTATTTAAATATAATTCCTTGCCATTATATATGTATAAATCGTTCTAGTTTTTTTATACTGTCGTGTTACATGTAAGCACTTTACATACACTATATATACATATTAGTGTGCGTAAAGCTTCATTTTATATATATATATATATATATATATATATATATATATATATATATATATATATATATATATGTCGTACCTAGTAGCCAGAACGCACTTCTCAGCCTACTATGCAAGGCTCGATTTGCCTAATAAGCCAAGTTTTCCTGAATTAATATATTTTCTCTAATTTTTTTCTTATGGAATGATAAAGCTACCAATTTCATTATGTATGAGGTTAATTTTTTATTATTGGAGTTAAAATTAACGTAGATATATGACCGAACCTAACCAACCCTACCTAACCTAACCTAACCTATCTCTATAGGTTAGGTTAGGTAACCAAAAAGTTAGGTTAGGTAGGTTAGGTAGTCAAAAATAATTAATTCATGAAACTTGGCTTATTAGGCAAATCGGGCCTTGCATAGTAGGCAGAGAAGTACGTTCTGGCTACTAGGTACGACATATATATATAATTATATATATATATATATATATATATATATATATATTATATATATATATATATATATATATATATATATATATATATATTATATATATATATACACTCGAGCATAAATCATATGATTTAGCACTGATTACAAAATACTTAATAAACAGTTTGAAATAGACCGTAATTTCCCACTAAAAGATCCTAATACCAGCTTGGTACGACCCAGCTGTTACCACACAATCCTGTAATCATAACCCCTCACTTCGGGCTCACCATAGCCCGTGCTGCTTGGAACTTTTAGTTCCGAGTAGTGAATCTTAAACAACAACAACATAACCCTTCAACAATATCTGGAAAATAAAAAATCTACTTAAATCTAGAACCACCACTCCAAAGCCAGGTTTTATTAAGCAATTTCATTCATAGATTTAAGAGCCAAAATGCTTCCAACACAAGGCCTAAACCCCATAGATTCCCCGGTACATAACTGTACCAACCTCTCCAGGGTACATCTCGTACCACGGCGTCTCAAACCCATTAAAAACCTCGAACCACCATCAGCAATTTAAAACACTTGTGTTTAAAAGTCTTTATGAACATCTAAGTGCTAAGAGCCATTGGCCCCGACAACCATTAACTCGCGGGGGCATATAATACATATATATATATATATATATATATATATATATATATATATAATATATATATATATATTTATTATATATATATATATATATATCACAACACACCTGAGTGATTGTGAGGTGATGGTGATATAGCAGTGAGAGTAAAATAATATAGTGTGATAGTGATACTGAGGTGGTGATATGACAGTGATAGTGAGGTGATGGTAATATAGCTGTGATAGTGAGGTGATATAGCTGTGATAGTGAGGCGATATAGCTGTGATAGTGAGGCGATATAGCAGATAGTATAGTGGTGATATAGCAGTGACACTGAGGTGATAGTGATATGACAGTGATGGTGAGGTGATGGTGATATAGCAGTGATGGTGAGGTATATATATATATATATATATATATATATATATATATATATATATATATATATATATATATATATGAAGAAAACAATTATGGTGGCTAAGTCGTCCATTGTGAGAGCAAGAGTATGTAAAAGATCTGTCGACTGGTATTTGAGGCACTTGTAAATGTTGATTATGGCGTAACGGGAGGGAGGGATAGGGATAGAGAGGAAGAGAGGTAGGGTAGGGAGGGGTGACGGGAGGAAGAGAGGTAGGGAAGGGTGAGGGAGGAAGCCAGGAAGGAGGACCAGATGAACAAAGGTGAAAGATTGGAGTAGATATGTATAGGGATGGAGTAGATATGTATAAAGATCGAGTAGATATGTATAAAGATCGAGTAGATATGTATAATGATCAAGTAGATATGTATAAGAATGGAGGAGCCAAGGCAGTGAACGAGGAGAGTAAGGAAAGATAAGGGAAGAAAAAGACGATGCAGATATAGAGCCAGGTAGTAATAGCAGGCTCTATCCACCCTCTAAGGCTAGGCTCTATCCTCCATCCTCCCCCCCCCCACCTCCTCTTAAAGACTTCAGGGCGCGTCTCAAGAACTTCCACTTGATTACCTGGACTCAATAAGATTACATTTTTATCTCCCTAAGGATGCTTAAGCTGTCCAGCCTCCGACCCAACTGCTTAACGTTCTAGTCTCTATGCAAGATGTGTTTGTTGGCCATGAAACGAGTCATAATAATAAACCTACGAACGCTCCAACAAGCACGCACACACGCACGCAAAAGAGTTTACATAAGAACGCAATTGCACTCACACACGTACGTATTCAATCACGCAATCACGAATGCATTTGCGCAAGCACTCATTAACCCGTACTGTACAGTTGCGACACACTTAGGAAATACAGTTTAATATTTTTTTTATTAATGGGGATAAAAAATGGGGCTTCAGAACATTATACCCAACCTACGTAAGACCATAACTGGAATACGCAGCCTCCCAAATTGCAGTTTCCATCTAAATAAAAAAAACTAGGAAAAGGCCCAAAATTAAGTGCATTCCAACACACGTCTCAGAACTACTGAAACTCTATTACACACACACTGGCTAAGTGAACTCAAGCTCATAAACGCTTAGAAGAAGAACAAAATGTGGTAATATGTTATCGCCCTTTTTTTAAAGCACCCTAAAAGATATCTTATACGTTGCTATCTGATAACGACGTTCAAGATACCTTAAGAGCATATGCAGAGTAGATAAGGCGGTTTAAAACATGTTTAAAACATGAAATTACAGGACCAAGGCACAAAGAGAAAGAAAGTGAAGCAATAGACGAGTTTCAGAAATGATCTTCTTGAGGTTATCTTGAGATGATTTCGGGGCTTTTAGTGTCCCCGCGGCCCGGTCCTCGACCAGGCCTCCACCCCCAGGAAGCAGCCCGTGACAGCTGACTAACTCCCAGGTACCTATTTACTGCTAGGTAACAGGGGCATTCAGGGTGAAAGAAACTTTGCCCATTTGTTTCTGCCTCGTGCGGGAATTGAACCCGCGCCACAGAATTACGAGTCCTGCGCGCTATCCACCAGGCTACGAGGCCCCTCCGATGATTGCTTGCAAAAAACAACAATTAAAAAAAAAGTACTGCAAATTGAATTACCTATAAGAAAAAATGGCCAATTGAGCTCAATAACTCGATTCAGCTGAAAATAATTCGAGAAATGTGTGGAATGAAAATCAATGCATTTAATCGTCTAAGGGTGAAGAGGCGGGGCTAGGGAGATTGAGCTCGACCCTGACGCCACATCGAAGTGTGTTCACATAGATAGAAATTGTCAAGATTTAATAGTGAGGACCAAAGAGCTATGCTTCATTACAGAATGCAATTCTCAAAATACTTGAAAAATCCTAGGGAAAAAATGCAAAATGAGGAATACAGGAAGAGAGAGAGAGAGAGAGAGAGAGAGAGAGAGAGAGATAAGAGAGAGAGAGAGAGAGAGAGAGAGAGAGAGAGAGAGAGAGACAGACAGAGAGAGAGAGACAGACAGAGAGACAGAGAGACAGAGAGACAGAGACAGAGAGAGAGAGAGAGATAGAGAGAGAGAGATAGAGATATAACATATCAATAAAGCCCTTTGAAGCCATATAGAAACACTACCAACAAAGAAATTCATCTCCTAACAGCATCCCTTTTACATGATTAATTAACTGAAGGAAAAGATGCTGCGTCCCACCTCGACTCCTAAACTAATTATGGATATTTTTTTCCCCAGCGACCTGGGGGGGGGGGGGGCGGGTGATGATCAACTCATCACCAAACATCAACAAACCTGCCAACACAACTAACATGTGACGGATGCGACAGACAGATGCGATTTCTCACGAATTTCTCTCCCAGCTGAAGTTTGGAAGATGTGTACGAGTGTGTGTTAATTAAGTCAACTTTTAAAATAATGTTGATTCTTCGGATGTTGCAATTGCTGTGGCTAAGGGGAGATTTTTGTTGGTTTGTCATTCCTGTTGCTGCTTCTGCTGTTGGTGCTGCTGCTACTGCTGCTGCTGCTGCTGCTACTGCTGTGCTGCTGCTGCTTCTGCTGCTTCTGCTGCTGCTGCTGCCTCTTCTCTTATTGCTGCTGCTTCTGCTGCTGCTTCTGCTGCTGCTGCTGCTACTGCTGCTGTTGCTGCCTCTTCACTTATTGCTGCTGCTTCTACTAGTCCTGATGCTGCTACAGCTGCAACGGAAAAAGTTGCAACGAAAATAGGCTAGCGGAATTGAACCTTACAACCCTGCATGACAAAAGCAACATAGGGGAAATGATCACAACATACAAAATACTGAGGGGGAGACTAGGAAACGCAAACGAGCCTTAGGAACACAAAGAAATACTCATGCCCTGAATGGATAATCAACAAGTGGAATGCATTAAAGGATGCTGTGGAAGCCACCTCCATCTACAACTTTGAAATTTACATTCGACCAAACAAAAACAATTGAGAGTGAAAAATTTATAAATGCTAAAGGTACAACGAAGCTGGTAGACAGAGAGCTTGATCTACCTCCCTCTACCGTAGATACTGTTAGGTATGCACTGCTAGGTAAAGAAAGTATGTTGACCAGACCACACACTAGAAGGTGAAGGGACGACGACGTTTCGGTCCGTCCTGGACCATTCTCAAGTCAATTGAGCCACGTTACTTTAGCCACGTTATTGTGACTCATCTCCTGTGTAAGGAAAGTACATTTCCTCCCTGATGCCTAACCACTCCTCTCTCTCTTTCTCTCTCTCTCTCAAGCCATACACCCCCCTCACAGCCATCCTAGACACCTCCCTCCCCCTTCATAGCCATCATTTTCTCCCCTCCCCCTTCCCCCTATTCATCTTCCACTCCTAAAGCCATCCCCTCAGCCATCACACACACCCACGCAGCCATTGTCCACTCCCACAGTCATGCCTCGTACAACCATAACCTCCCCCTCCCCCCAACACCCCTCCCCCGAACACCCCCCCCCAACACCCCTCCCCTCAACACTCCTCCCCCCTACTAGGCCGTCCATCACTACAGGTTCGTGACGCTCTTGGATCCAATTCGTCTCACAACACCAATGACCCGCCTCTAACTGGCCCCGGATTCTGCTACACGAACGCCCACCCACAATCCTCTCCTCCCTCCTCTCCGGATTCTGGTACGTGAAAAGCCAGGGCTTATATCCGCCTTAGCCTCCGGATTCTGATGTAATAAAGCCCCTACCTCCAGCCCCCCCCCCACCCCACACATACACCCGGATTACTCTAGCTCGAACGCCCACCCATAGAGTCTACTAATCCGGATTTAACATCTAAAATCCTCCGGTTTCTGGATTCTCTGCTATACGAACATAAACACACATAACGTCGACTTTAAAATAAAAATTCACATACCCCGTCTAAATCAATCAACATTTACACTTTTTTCTAAGATTATAAGGTTGTAGAAATACCTAAAACACACAGGACAGGTCCATAAAAGCTGTTCTGTGTATATATAGAGACTGTTGTGGGTCACTTTTGGAGCTACTTTTGCGTTATATAAAAAAGAGATTGCTGAAATACTTTTCAAATTGTGTAACTAGAGTCACAAGATTGTAACTTGCTAAGCTAAATGATTTTTGGAGGGGAATGGGTATGGGGCCACTATCACCCACAGGAATGGGTATGGGGTCCACTATCACCCACAGGAATGGGTATGGGGTCCACTATCGCCCACAGGAATGGGTATGGGGTCCACTATCACCCACAGGAATGGGTATAGGGTCCAATAACACCCACAGGAAAGGGTATGGGGTCCACTATCACCCACAGGAATGGGTATGGGGTCCACTATCACCCACAGGAATGGGTATGGGGTCCACTACCACCCACAGGAATGGGTATGGGGTCCACTACCACCCACAGGAATGGGTATGGGGTCCACTACCACCCACAGAATGGATATGGGGTCCACTACCACCCACAGGAATGGGTATGGGGTACATTACCACCCACAGGAATGGGTATGGGGTCCATTACCACCCAAGGCAGCACCATTGTTTGGAAATGACAATATCCTGTTGTGAAAAATACAACACCTGTTCTGAAAATACAGCGCCTGTCCTGGAAAATACAACGCCCTTAAGAAAGCACAACATTACTATTTAATTCATCTCGAGATTCGCACAAAATTGCTTCCAAAAATTCAACACATGAGAAAAATTAAAACAAAAAATTTGAAAGCGGAAAGTACAATCACTGAAGGATTGAACACTCCAGAAGAGACATGATTCAGACGTACGAGATACCAAGAGGCATAAACAACGGAGTCCAAGAAGAACACACACACACATGTACGTACGTACACCCTACAAACACAAACATATACACACAGACAAATACACCCACGCAAACAACAACAGTAATCGTAGGTTGGATTAGTTCTCCCTTTCCCAGCAATCATTCATAGGTAAGTACACACAGACACACGCACACACCTCACCCCACACACACGCGCACACCGTCAAATGTAGATATGATAGAGCCCAGTAGGCTCAGAAATCTGTAAACCAGTTGACTGACAATTGAGAGGCGGGACCAAAGAGCCAGAGCTCAACCCCCGCAAACACAACTAAGTGAATTCAACTAGGTGAATACACACACACACACACACACACACCCACACCCACACCCCCACACACACCCCCACACACCCACACACACACACACACACACACACACACACCACACACACCACACACCCACACACACACCACACACACACACACCCACACACCCACCCACACACACACACACCCACACACCCACACACCCCACACACCCACACACACCACACACACACACACACACACACACACACACACACACACACACACACACACACACACACAAAACCCACCCACCGTGGAATGCAACAACAGAATCCACTATTATTCTTATGCAATTGCAATTATCTTTACATTATTATGATTGCGTCCCGAAATTAGCGAAGGAAATAGTCACGACTGGGGCACCTCCTGCCCTCAGAGCGATAAGACCCTCGATAAATTGCCTCGAGCCTACAAGGGGGGAGTCCAACTCTAATCCTTGTTGCAGAACTGCAAATTAATTTCACCAAGATAAGGAATTCCGATACTTTTAGACAGGACGAAGGATCAATTCCCCCTGTCTTATAGACAGGGTGAATTATTTCCCCTCTCCTTCGTTTTATAGACGGAAGAATGATATTTTTAGATAAAATTTAGATAGAAAGAAATTCCCTCCCAGCAGTTAATCGACTGAGAGCTCATGAGAAAATATCTGACACTGACAATTCAACCACTGATAAACTAGTCAAATCCAAAAGGTACCTCCAAACAGCCTAATAAATCTAAAACCGCTACTTCCACTCCAAGATGGAGGAATACTTCAGTAGGTACCTACACTATCAACCCCTCTAAACGGGGCTGATAGTGTAGGTACCTACACTATCAGTGGGCTGATAGTGGGCTTGATAGTGGGCTTGAACGGCTTCTTCTGATTTTCTAATTAAGTGGATATTTTGCAAGTTACAGCCTGCATCTCTTATCTCGCTCTTCCTCTCTCTGTAATCAGTAGCAATCGTTGTTAGGATTCCTCTAGTAGTTACAACAAGTAGTTAGGGTGATAACACACAGAGATCACACTAACGTGATGCATCAAATGAACAATCCACAAAGTCGTAGCTCAGTCGATTAAGGCAGTGTCTGGGATGCTCCGGACGTAGGTTCGAATCCTCGTCACGGCCCTTGTGGATTTGTTCAGTTAGGGGTGATGATGCCCGAGGCAGGCCATATAGGACTCCCACTGCGCCTTTGATGGGTCACCTCGGAGTTCCTCCCCATTCCCCATTAGACCTGGGATAGTGGGAGTGGGGGGTGGGAGTTTGGGGACAAATCCAACACGCTTTCTACCTAACCCTCTTTCGAACTCCAGCCGTTGTAATCCGCCAGACTGTTATGGTTAATCCACGCGGCATGGGTGATTTTTTTTTTAATCAACGGGCAGAACCACTCACCCCCCCTCCAGGGGGGGGTGGGGTCCTGGGGGCGGGGGAGAGGGGGTGAGTGCATATGATCTCAAGCGATGATTCCTGAGGCCTTGTGTGCGATAATGAGGTCTGGAAACTGTGTGTGTGTGTGTGTGTGTGTGTGTGTGTGTGTGTGTGTGTGTGTGTGTGTGTGTGTGTGTGTCACCTTGTTGTATTCACCTAGTTGTGCTTGCGGGGTTGAGCTGTGCTCTTTCGGCCCGCCTATCAACCGTCAATCAATCAACTGTTACTACTACAACTCCCCCCCCCCCGACACACACACGCACCCAGGAAGCAGCCCGTGACAGCTGACTAACTCCCAGGTACATATTTACTGCTAGGTAACAGGGGCATCAGGGGTGAAAAAACTCTGCCCATTGTGTTTCTGCATCACCAAGGGATCAAACCCGGACCCAAGGATTACGAGTCCAGAGCGCTGTCCACTCAGCCGCCAGCGCCACATGTGTGTAAGGAGACTGACAGGGTCAAAGAAACTGACCTAACTACGTTCGATGGGGGGGTAGCGCCAAACCCTTAACCTATGTAAAGGAACTCCAAGAACATATGGGACTTCCTCCCCCCAAAAAAAACCATAGAAATGGTCACCAAAACCCCAAATAATACCCAACTTCTATTACTTTGCGTCGGCCGTATATTCCCTCAAAAAAATCCTACTGGAGGAGTGAGAAACATGAGAGATTTTTCAAAATATTTCTCACCTGCGGTTCCCTTTCACACATTCCACTCCCTCGGGGCCTGCAGGTGGGTCCTAAAATACTCCTGGTGATGAGAGCTTGAGTAATCTCTAGGATTACTCAATAATCCTAAAGATTATTCGGGTCTGGTAATTAGGACACTCAAGGTGGCTTGATTACCCTTAAACCAGGGGGTTTATTGACGCTTTTCTGGGGAGGTTTCTGGGGGGTTTCAGGGGGAAGGAAGGAATCATCAGGGGGAAATCGCCAAGCCATTACGACTATATAGCAGGGGTTTCAGGGGGTTAGTTTTATATCTTCTATTATAACTAACGAATGCATTAATAATCCCCATTAAAAGCTAATAAAAATTGCCATTAACAGGAGATAGAAACTAATGGCATTCACCATTAGGAAAAAAATAATAAATAAATAGTTGACCAGACTACACACTAGAAGGTCTTGAAAGGACGACGACGTTTCGGTCCGTCCTGGACCATTCTCAAGTCCATTGTCTTGACAATCGACTTGAGAATGGTCCATTCGCCCTTCACTTCTAGTATGTGGTCTGGTCAATTTACTTTAGCCACGTTATTGTGACTCATCGCCTGCAATAAAGAAATACAAACAGATGATGATGATAACCAACCCGGAGATAAATCCCAGCATCAGGTATTCATCAAAGATGTGATAGCATTCACACTATTGGCAGAACTTTTATTATTTTATTATTATTATTTTCTACCACAGACGTGGCCACACATTTACAATGCTAACCAGCATATATAGATTTTCTTCTGTCCTCATGGACAGGGTTAGAGATGTGTTAAACATATAGTTCAAGGGTTTATTGAACAATCAACCACAGAAGGTGATTCGGTGCTTTTAAAATGCTAAGCTAACCTACATACGTAAATACATAGATACACAGATTTACGTATGCCCTACATAAAGTGTTCAATGTGTCTTTTACATAGTGGCATTAATGTGCATTTACAAAGGTGAAATGTAATTCTGATCAGCTTCCGTATATACTTTATACACATACACACACACATATATACATACACATGCATTCACATACATTTGTCTCTTTTACTCAGACAGAGTGAGATAGCTGATAAAGAAACTTGTGTGCAATTAAGCACTTAATCACTGAAGGTGATTAAGGTGTTTTTACAAGCTCAGGTTATATAGTTACATCACATACATTGTATAATTGATACATTACATGGACAATCTTGGGTACAAGTCCAATATATCATCAAGTGTTCCAGTACTCATATAGTAATTACAGAGTTCAGCATACCTTAGCCCAGGAGGCGAAAGTCAGTCAGTATGGGACATTCTACAATATAATGTTCAAGAGAGTGCATGTTTTCTCTTTCACAAAGTTGACACATTGTGTACTCGACATTTTGGATTTTGAGAAAGCTGCCAGATACGTCTATATCCCAGGCGTATTCTGGCCACTATAACATCACATTGCAGAACTCTTGCTTATTAGTTCAAAATGTGAACATCTCCTCACGATATCTATCATAATATTTAATGCTACAACTTTCAGGTCTTTGTGAATTTGTTTGGTCAGTAAAATTTTCATTAGATATTTTTGTAAGTATTCTCTTTGTCACTGCTAATGAAACTCCCATATCAATATCTTCTGGTTTTCTACAGGTTATCTTTGCAAGCATATCAACAGTGTCATGTTTTGAGATACCAACATGCACAAGGAAGTGATGTGGTGGAGGCTGACTCCATACACAGTTTTATATGTAGATATGATAGAGCCCAGTAGGCTCAGGAACCTGTTCACCAGTTGATTGACAGTTGAGAGGCGGGACCAAAGAGCCAAAGCTCAACCCCTCCAAGCACCACTAGGTGAGTACACACACACACACTTTTTGGGCCACGCCCAGCCCCTGAGGTGGGCCACGCCCAGCCCTGAGGTGGGTCACGCCCAGCCCCTGAGGTGGGCCACGCCCAGCCCCTGAGGTGGGCCACGCCCAGCCCCTGAGGTGGGCCACGCCCAGCCCCTGAGGTGGGTCACGCCCAGCCCCTGAGGTGGGCCACGCCCAGCCCCTGAGGTGGGCCACGCCCAGCCCCTGAGGTGGGCCACGCCCAGCCCCTGAGGTGGGCCACGCCCAGCCCCTGAGGTGGGCCACGCCCAGCCCCTGAGGTGGGCCACGCCCAGCCCCTGAGGTGGGCCACGCCCAGCCCCTGAGGTGGGCCACGCCCAGCCCCTGAGGTGGGCCACGCCCAGCCCCTGAGGTGGGCCACGCCCAGCCCCTGAGGTGGGCCACGCCCAGCCCCTGAGGTGGGCCACGCCCAGCCCCTGAGGTGGGCCACGCCCAGCCCCTGAGGTGGGCCACGCCCAGCCCCTGAGGTGGGCCACGCCCAGCCCCTGAGGTGGGCCACGCCCAGCCCCTGAGGTGGGCCACGCCCAGCCCCTGAGGTGGGCCACGCCCAGCCCCTGAGGTGGGCCACGCCCAGCCCCTGAGGTGGGCCACGCCCAGCCCCTGAGGTGGGCCACGCCCAGCCCCTGAGGTGGGCCACGCCCAGCCCCTGAGGTGGGCCACGCCCAGCCCCTGAGGTGGGCCACGCCCAGCCCCTGAGGTGGGCCACGCCCATCCCCTGAGGTGGGCCACGCCCATCCCCTGAGGTGGGCCACGCCCATCCCCTGAGGTGGGTCACGCCCATCCCCTGAGGTGGGCCACGCCCAGCCCCTGAGGTGGGCCACACCCAGCCCCTGAGGTGGGCCACACCCAGCCCCTGAAGTGGGTCACACCCAACCTCTTCACGTCGTCTCCGACTCCTCCTGCTGGGCTTCGCAAAGTTAACTTTCCCATCGTCCAAATATCTTCCTTACACATGGTGGAATCTGAGGAGTTTGGGAGCCTGTTATCCATCCCATTGTCCTCACGAAGTAAGAATTTTGCACATTATTTTCCTTCTAGAGGGTCAGTTCCCTGTCCCTGCAATCTTTTCGGCAAATTTTATCTTGCCACAACTCCCGCTTTTCATGACACACGTAGAGTGTGCCACATACAATGCTGAGGACAATCAGGCACTTCAGTAGTTGAAGCAGCACTCGAAATGTCGTCATTACCATTGTTTTCAGCCTCGAGCGGTGGTTATTCCCCTCCGTATTCTCCACATATTCTACATCAAAGCACCTCTCTGCCCTTCCAGGTGTAGTGTCTTCCAACAGCTCCCCATAGACGGTCCCGTTGCGGAGACGCATTTTACTTCTTATAGAAAAGAAATCTATACAAGCTATAGATATATCTTATCTCTACAAGAAAAGAATTAATTAATAATCTTCCGTGGTGACCCTGCCTCTACAGTGTTATATCAGGGATCATGGTAACTTAGTTAGGTTGGATATATATGGAGAGACGAAGGACAACACCCCAGGAAGCGTGTGAGTGTTAACATCTGGTACAAGTATGGTGAAGGTAAGTGTTGATAGTGACATGATAGTATTATAGTGTGATAGTGACATAGTACACGGCCCTTGTGGATTTGTTCATTTAGTGACAGTATTATAATGGGATTGTGACATATCAGGTATTATTACATACGCTTTCTGGCCGTCGGACGCAATAGGTTAGGTTAGGTACGGTTGGGTTAGGTTAGGCGGGTTGCTTGGGTTGGTACCTTTCCGGTCAGGTTAAAAGGTTGATTTTTTTACGGAGTTACATAACCAAGAGAAGAACTCAACAACTGGTAAATATTGACACGAAACCCATACATCTTAAGAAGAAAGAAGGGAGGAAAATATCAGGGGGGAAAGCGTCAAGCCATTACGACTATATAGCACTGGGAAAGGGGTCAGGATAAGGATTTGGGATGGGACGGGGAAAGGAATGGTGCCCAACCCCTTGTGGACAGCCAGGGGGATTGAACGCCGACCTGCATGAAGCCAGACCGTCGCTCTACCCCTTGTTTGATCATAGCAAATCATTACGGGTCGTAATATATTCTTGATATCTCATGTTTTCATGTCTGTCATTTACATCAGTTTTTATGTTCAAGAATTCGCGTTAAAATATGTTTGAATTGACTCCATAATGTTTGCATGTTGTGTTGTTAAATGTTAGTAAGGGATGGTAGTGGGGATGGTAGTGGCGATGGTGGTACTGGTAGAGATGGTGGTACTAGTAGATATGGTGGTACTAGTAGAGATGGTGGTACTGGTAGAAATGGTGCTACTGGTAGAGATGGTGGTACTAGTAGAGATGGTGGTACTGGTAGAAATGGTGCTACTGGTAGAGATGGTGGTACTAGTAGAGATGGTGGTACTGGTGGCGATGGTGGTACTGGTAGAGATGGTGGTACTAGTAGATATGGTGGTACTAGTAGAGATGGTGGTACTGGTTGAAATGGTGGTACTAGTAGAGATGGTGGTACTAGTAGAGATGGTGCTACTGGTAGAAATGGTGCTACTGGTAGAGATGGTGGTACTAGTAGAGATGGTGGTACTGGTGGCGATGGTGGTACTGGTGGCGATGGTGGTACTGGTAGAGATGGTGGTACTGGTGGCGATGGTGGTACTAGTAGAGATAGTGGTACTAGTAGAGATGGTGGTACTGGTGGCGATGGTGGTACTAGTAGAGATGGTGGTACTAGTAGAGATGGTGGTACTGGTGGCGATGGTGGTACTAGTAGAGATGGTGGTACTGGTAGAGATGGTGGTACTGGTGACTATGGTAGTGATGGTAACGAATATGGTAGTGCAGGTAATCCAGCCGAGAGGTATGGTATAGTATCCAAACATCTTCCCACCCCCTTTTATTTCCTTCCTCTCACCCCTTTATTCCCCCCCCTTCCCCCCTTCTTCTCAAGACCCCTCCACACATACGCCACCGCCTTTGAGGAGCAAGGAAGCGTAAAGCTCGTCTTGTCATCCTCGATAATAATGCCAAAATTATTGTACCTCCTCCCCCCTGTCAACCACGAAAAGGTAAACACGCGTGTCTCACAAACCATCACTCAGGGAAGGGGAGAGGAAAGGGGAACATTATCCCGTCCCAAGGTTTATGATCAGGAAGCGATAGACAGTGAAAAAAGATCGATTGGCTTGTGTGGGAATGATGCTGCTTGCTGCTCCGTAAGGAGGAGATGAAAGAGAGGGAAGGAAGGAGGCTGCGAAGGTATGGGAGAGGAGATGAGGTAAGAAAAGGGAAGGGAAGGTAAAGAGAGAATATAAAGAAAAGTGTGTGAGCAATAGAGGGGAAGGGAGATCATTCACCAGGCATCCTGGGTTGACGATCTGATCAACCAGGCTGTTGGATGACACTCAGGTCATCCCGCGTCCCCTTTGAAGGTTCCTAAATTCCTTCATTAATGGCGAAAGACATCAACTAGAGAGAATTTTTTTTGTGTATTGAGAGAGGAGAGGTGTTTGGTCCCTGGTGTTTATAGAATTGTCTCCTGGAGCGTCTATATTCTTTCCAGTGGAGCTGTTTTACACAGCCAGTGGAGCTGTTTTACACAGCCAGTGGAGCTGTTTTACACAGCCAGTGGCTGTTTTTCACAGTTAGTGGAGCTGTTTTACACAGCCAGTGGCTGTTTTTCAGTCAGTGGAGCTGTTTTACACAGCAAGTGGCTGTTTTACACAGCCAATGGCTGTATTACACAGTCAGTGAAGCTGTTTTACACAGCCAGTGGCTGTTTTACACAGCTAGCAGCTGTTTTACACAGCCAGTGGAGCTGTTTTACACAGCCAGTGGAGCTGTTTTACACAGCCAGTGGAGCTGTTTTACACAGCCAGTGGAGCTGTTTTTCACAGCCAGTGGAGCTGTTTTTCACAGCTAGTGGAGCTGTTTTACACAGCCAGTGGAGCTGTTTTACACAGCCAGTGGAGCTGTTTTACACAGCCAGTGGCTGTTTTTCACAGTCAGTGGCGCTGTTTTTCACAGCCAATGGCTGTTTTTCACACCCAGTGGCTGTTGTACACATCTTGTGGGACTATTTTACACAGCCTGCCATGCCTCCCGAATTTGTGAGTGCATGGTACCACTCCATCTAACATTTCCCAGGTATAAACTACACTTCATGACCCCTGCCTGGAGCCCTGTGGTGTATAGGTTTGTGGAGGCTGGTTAACATTTCCCAGGTATAAACTACACTTCATGACCCCTGCCTGGAGCCCTGTGGTGTATAGGTTTGTGGAGGCTGGTTAACATTTCCCAGGTATAAACTACACTTCATGACCCCTGCCTGGAGCCCTGTGGTGTATAGGTTTGTGGAGGCTGGTTAACATTTCCCAGGTATAAACTACACTTCATGACCCCTGCCTGGAGCCCTGTGGTGTATAGGTTTGTGGAGGCTGGTTAGGGGACCAGAAACTGGGGAGAGGTTCGAGTGAAAAGGACGAGTTAGTGCCTAATCGTTTCAGTAGTTTACATGCCAGCAACTCCGGGGTAGTAGGGGGTTTAAGGTGTTTATAATACGTCTATTTGCCTTGTTGAACATGTTGCTATTCAATTGGGCTGTTTCGACTGTCAAGGTCTTTGTTGACTCTGGCTTTAAAGTTGTGGATGGAGGTGGCTTCTACAACGTCTTCTTTTTAAGAGTTTTTTCGTATTTGTTGACTGTGTTGTACAGGGTGAGGTGGTGGTGGTGGTGGATGAGTCCTGGAGTGTGGTAGTAGTGGTGGTTGATGAATCCTGGAGTGTAGTGGAGATGGTGGTGGATGAGTCCTAGAGTGTGGTGGTGGTGGATGAGCTCTGGATGTAGTGGTGGTGGTAGTGGATGAGTCCTAGAGTGTGGTGGTGGTGGATGAGTCCTATAGTGTGGATGTAGTGATGGTGGATGAACAAACAGGCAATATTTTACCTTCATTACTTTTCATCATAATAACCATAGTTTACTATAACTTTACATTATAACACTCGCCTCTTTTCTCCGAATTAAATATAACAAAAATTACTAAATTGCATAATTTATAATATTTTCCTTCCCTCGCGCCTGTTCTCCTTGTTCATTAATGTTCAGATATAACAAAGTGTTCAACAGAGCCTGGGCGGGGGAGGGGGGGGTGTATGGTATGGGGTGATGGGGTGGGGGAATGGGGGTTATGGGGGGCGGTCTCAGGAACAAAGACCTATCGTTCAGGTCAAGATCCTTCCTCCCAAGATATCGAGATATCGAGATATCGAGACGAGAGAACCCAATTCCCCACGAGTGGACCCAATTCCTCGCTTCCCAAAGCCTTAAAAACCCAAATCTTCAACCTATTTACTGACCAAATAAAGTACCTATCTGTTTCCTTAACTAAAACCCTACATCCTTGTATCTACAGCGTAATCAAGCAGACAGCTTCATGTCTGCTTGATTACGCGTCTGCTGATCTGCTTGCTTGTTTAATTCTAATTTGTTTTGTTTTCGTACGTGGGTGTGACTCTTGTTAGCAGGTTGAGTGAGAGCTTTTTCTTCCTCGTAGCTTATGGTAATTCTTACCTTACTAGTTTTCCCAGGAATACGACCCTGTAATGGGACAGGTGCCCAGTCAATCCTCCCTGGCCAGGACTCGAACCGGGACTAAAATCGCTCCCGAGGGTATAGTGTTATTACGCCCACTACCTAGGGA
Source organism: Procambarus clarkii (assembly GCF_040958095.1). Taxonomy (NCBI): domain Eukaryota; kingdom Metazoa; phylum Arthropoda; class Malacostraca; order Decapoda; family Cambaridae; genus Procambarus; species Procambarus clarkii. Next base: position 17,807 of record NW_027189623.1, read on the forward strand.
CCTGCCTATTTATTTATTTATTATATATATATATATATATATATATATATATATATATATATATATATATATATATATATATATATATATATATATATATATATTATTAAATATGACCGAAAAAGTAAGATTAATAATTCTAACACGAATTTTCTCAATCTTTCGTACATTACGCTTCACTGTTGGAGGTAAATCAAAAATCACTTCTCCAAAATTCATTTTTATTTCTAGTCTGACGCGACACGGGCGCGTTTCGTAAAACTTATTACATTTTCAAAGACTTCACAAATACACAACTGATTAGAACTTACGTCTCTCTGATATTATATCTACATTTGAGTGAGGTGGGAAGGGTGATGTGGCATTAACACAAGACAGAACAGGAGGGGATATTAATAGGGTATTAAAAGTATCAACACAAGACAGAACAGAAACAATGGGTATTGAATAGAAGTGTTTGTAGAAAGCCTATTGGTCCATATTTCTTGATGCTTCTATATTGGAGCGGAGTCTTGAGGTGGGTAGAATATAGTTGTGCAATAATTGGCTGTTGATTGCTGGTGTTGACTTCTTGATGTGTAGTGCCTCGCAAACGTCAAGCCGCCTGCTATCGCTGTATCTATCGATGATTTCTGTGTTGTTTACTAGGATTTCTCTGGCGATGGTTTGGTTATGGGAAGAGATTATATGTTCCTTAATGGAGCCCTGTTGCTTATGCATCGTTAAACGCCTAGAAAGAGATGTTGTTGTCTTGCCTATATACTGGGTTTTTTGGAGCTTACAGTCCCCAAGTGGGCATTTGAAGGCATAGACGACGTTAGTCTCTTTTAAAGCGTTCTGTTTTGTGTCTGGAGAGTTTCTCATGAGTAGGCTGGCCGTTTTTCTGGTTTTATAGTAAATCGTCAGTTGTATCCTCTGATTTTTGTCTGTAGGGATAACGTTTCTATTAACAATATCTTTCAGGACCCTTTCCTCTCTTTGGGGTTTTCAGGACCCCAAAGATATTGTTAATAGAAACGTTATCCCTACAGACAAAAATCAGAGGATACAACTGACGATTTACTATAAAACCAGAAAAACGGCCAGCATACTCATGAGAAACTCTCCAGACACAAAACAGAACGCTTTAAAAGAGACTAACGTCGTCTATGCCTTCAAATGCCCACTTGGGGACTGTAAGCTCCAAAAAACCCAGTATATAGGCAAGACAACAACATCTCTTTCTAGGCGTTTAACGATGCATAAGCAACAGGGCTCCATTAAGGAACATATAATCTCTTCCCATAACCAAACCATCGCCAGAGAAATCCTAGTAAACAACACAGAAATCATCGATAGATACAGCGATAGCAGGCGGCTTGACGTTTGCGAGGCACTACACATCAAGAAGTCAACACCAGCAATCAACAGCCAATTATTGCACAACTATATTCTACCCACCTCAAGACTCCGCTCCAATATAGAAGCATCAAGAAATATGGACCAATAGGCTTTCTACAAACACTTCTATTCAATACCCATTGTTTTTGTTCTGTCTTGTGTTGATACTTTTAATACCCTATTAATATCCCCTCCTGTTCTGTCTTGTGTTAATGCCACATCACCCTTCCCACCTCACTCAAATGTAGATATATATCAGAGAGACGTAAGTTCTAATCAGTTGTGTATTTGTGAAGTCTTTGAAAATGTAATAAGTTTTACGAAACGCGCCCGTGTCGCGTCAGACTAGAAATAAAAATGAATTTTGGAGAAGTGATTTTTGATTTACCTCCAACAGTGAAGCGTAATGTACGAAAGATTGAGAAAATTCGTGTTAGAATTATTAATCTTACTTTTTCGGTCATATTTAATAATATATGTCTACAGGAAAGACTGCTACCAAAATATACTAATATATATATATATATATATATATATATATATATTATATATATATATATATATAATATATTATATATATATTATATATATATACACACACACACACACACGTACTTACCTAAGATATCTGTCTATTTATCTAATTACCTGCTTGGATAATTTTTTACCTCCTAGCATGTGGATTTCTCTAACTACCCGTTTGTCTGGTATTTCAATTGTTTCTGTTCTCATCTTGTTGGGCTTGCGAGGGGTTGAGCTTTGGCTCTTGGGTCCCACCTCTGAAGGGAGATGTGATGTGAGGTGGCGAGAGAGTTTAACGAGTATAGGTGACTATTAAAGACAATTAATTACTATGCCACTCTGCACTTATGTGTCAAGTTTTAGCACACACATTCCTCCCTCATTTGGTTGGAGACAGGTTGAAGGATTACTAGATATCATTGATAGATAATGGCCTATGGAGACAAATACATAATATACCTGGTATGTATTATGTATATACGAGAGAAGGGTGGTAAGGTGTGTGTGTGTGTGAATGAGTAGTGGGAGGTGTAGGCGACGGGGCAGGCTGTTATTGTTGGCATAAATATGGTGTAATGTTAACCCTAGTGAGGAGTTCACTCGCTGCTTCAGACGTTAAGTTGCGTCCAATTTTCTCCCACGTCCGCTACACCCGCGGTTGGTCCCTGAGGGGCTGTAGCTACGGCGCCCCTGGGGGTGTGTGGGGGTGTAGGGGTAGTGGGAGTGTCAGTGTATATAAACACCCAGATATGCTTGCCAGGGGGGGGGGCATGGGAGACATCTCCCGTCACGTAGGGTGCAGTCGCACCTCCACAGATCTCCAGTATCAGCTAATGATGCTGCTAATGGCTCAAAAGGGCCACCACTTACGGGTTATTCATGCACGTGCCACCTTTTGGGTGGCTTAATCTTCATCAATCAATCAATCTTGCCAGGGGCACACATCACCGCTCCTGTGCCAGGTAAGTCCACTACGGGCTCATCATAGCCCGTGCTACTTGCCCCGCTCCTGTGCCAGGTAAGTTATGGGCTCACCATAGCCCGTGCTACTTGGAACTTTATGTTCCCAGTAGCTGAATCTAAAACAACAACCCAGCTCGCCGGGTCGAGGTGGGCTCGTAGCTCGACATGACTTCTGAGTTATATTTTTCAACAGCATAATTGTTAGTTTACAAAAAAACTTATTGTTGTTCGGCTAACTTGTTAAAATTATTGAACACCTCTTTTTTTAACACTTAAAACCTACTTAAGATTTCGTAACACTTAAGGATAGGTCTTTGAGGCGATATCGGCTATAGTTCGACCTATGGAGAGACGATTATCTCTTCTATAGTCTCTTCTTCTCGTCTCTTCTATAGAGGAGACGATTGGGAACAACATATTTACGAATCGAGTACAAGTCTATTCACTAAATAACGATATATGCTGACCAGACCACACACTAGAACTGATGAGTGTGCCCAAGAAAATGGTCTTAAGGACCTAATGACCATTTTGGATTGCCTAAGAGTACACCGAGAGCAGCAATATATGGCCAGAAATGAAGCAAAACAATTAATAGACCAGAAACTATTCAATTTCCAGTAACTATTCTATTTATTACCGTCGTGATAGGTATCGCAAGTCTGTAGGTCAAATTAAGCTACTGAGTTCGACTATCTACAGCGGTACGCATCTTCGTATATGTGTAATCTCTTTCGTGTGGTTACTCACCTATTTGTGCTTGCAGGATCGAGCACCGACTCTTGGATCCCGCCTTTCCAGCCATCGATTGTTTACAGCAATGACTCCTGTCCCATTTCCCTATCATACCTAGTTTTAAAAGTATGAAGAGAGTTTGCTTCCATAACCTGTTCCCCAAGCGCATTCCATTTTTCCACTACTCTCACGCTAAAAGAAAACTTCCTAACATCTCTGTGACTCATCTGAGTTTCCAGTTTCCACCCATGTCCCCTCGTTCTGTTATTATTACGTGTGAACATTTCATCTATTTCCACTTTGTCAATTCCCTGAGTATTTTACATGTCCCTATCATATCTCCTCTCTCCCTTCTTTTCTCTAGCGTCGTAAGGTTCAGTTCCTTCAGACGCTCTTCATACCCCATCCTTCGTAACTCTGGGACAAGCCTCGTCGCAAATCTCTGAACCTTCTCCAGTTTCCTTGTGTGTTTCTTCAGGTGGGGGTTCCATGTGTGTGTGTGTGTGTGTGTGTGTGTGTGTACTCACCTAATTGTGCTTGCGGGGGTTGAGCTCTGGCTCTTTGGTCCCGCCTCTCAACCGTCAATCAACTGGTGTACAGATTCCTGAGCCTACTGGGCTCAGGATATGATAAAGCTTTATCATATCTACATTTGAAACTGTGTATGGAGTCAGCCTCCATCACATCACTGTGTGTGTGAGTGTGTGTGTGTGTGTGTGTGTGTACCAACAACACAACATTCCCAGAGGTGGTGTCTATGATCCACGTCTATCTTCTCCCTGTTTACACACACACACACACACACACACACACACACACACACACACACACACACACACACACACACACCACAATTCATTTCCATTATGTAATTTCCCCCGTCATAGCCCGTTACAATTAGCGGCAGCAACAATTATAAATGAAACATCGATCCCGCCATGGCGAACGAAGTCTGTTATTTGGTCCATTGCGTGCAAGAGGTTCGTAAAGAATTTCGTAATAAATAGCTCCGGATCTATTGGCGGGCCGAGGCCTCATGAATGGTCCAGCCGTGTGGGTGATGGCCAAATTCCCACATATGATGAGGAACATGTTGTGCTCATCCGTGTTATTGCTCATTGGGGTTATTGCTGAAGATTAGTGGTGTCTCGAGGCTGGGTGGGGGGGGGGGGATTGGCTAATAGGAAAGAGGGTAGGGGGTGAGGGGGGTTCCAATCACTGCTAGATAAACCCACCAAACACACACACACACACCACACACACACGACTTAACTACAACGTTCGAGCAAGTTGGGATACCACCTAACAAATTATATATATGTCAATTATCTAACCAGTTGTAATAACTTTGTAACGCTTTATAACAAGTTGTAACAAGATAACAATAGGGGTCGTTAGATTGTGTGTTTTTGCAGGGGAAACCCCTCATTACACACACACACACACACACACACACACACACACACACACACACACACACACACACACACAGTTGCCCGAACGAAGATAAAATAAACAACTACAAATTTTCTACCTCGGCTTCCAGAAAGCCAAGGCCAATAGCCAGACATTACATTAGATACGAACAATAGCTCCTCTTTCAGCCGTACAATCGACGACAACTAACGCAACAATCGGCCAGACAGGAACAATCAAAGCAGCATTTTTTTTTTTTTAGCAATCATGGTTGTTAGCGTGACGCAGTTCGTGGTCTTAATGTCTTAATGAAAGTCTTAATAATATAGTCTTAAAAGCCTTAAAGTCTTAAGTCTTAAGTCTTAAGTCTTGTCTTAAAAGTCTTAAAAGTCTTAAAGTCTTAATAATAAAGTCTTAAATTAATAAAGTCTGAATAAAAGACTTGAGACAAAGGAAGGCTGACGTTTCGTGATGGTTTGTGACGTCTTTCCTGTAGGACTAACGGAAGTGGACGGTTGTTAGCAGGTAGTTTGGGATCATTGCTGGATTCCTATTAACATGTGCAATTGGTAATTTGTTTTTCTTACGAGGTTTTAATAGGGAGAGAATAGGAGGAAGAGAGGGGGGGGAGGGGGGAGGAGGGAAGTGGGTGTGTGGAAGGTGGGGGAGAGAATGTACATGGGAGATTGGTCAAAGGAAGAGGAATGTCCTCTTCAATGTCCTCATTCCTCTTCAAAGGAAGAGGAATGTCCAGGTTTAAATGTTAAATTTTGCCCCGAGGGGCGAGTTTATTGGGCAGCGTCACTCATCCTGTGAGTGGACACACCGCCATAGTGACAGTATTGGGCAGCGCCACTCATCCTGTGAGTGGACACACCGCCATAGTGACAGTATTGGGCAGCGCCACTCATCCTGCGAGTGGACACACCGCCATAGTGACAGTATTGGGCAGCGCCACTCATCCTGCGAGTGGACACACCGCCATAGTGACAGTATTGGGCAGCGCCACCTATCCTGCGAGTGGACACACCGCCATAGGACCATGTACAACACTCCCAATAGGAAGAGAACCCGCCGAGTTGTTGGTCGGTCAATGTAGCAGAGTCTAGAAAATACCATAAACTATTCTTATTATCCTTTTAGAGATGTATATTATCTCGATAAACTTTCTTGAAACTTGAGAGTGTAAAAAGGAAAGCTGGTAAGTGGAACGAGGTTCAGGGAGAGTGGGAAGTTGAAAAGTCGGAATTAAGGAAGCTGAAGTTGGGTTGAAGACAATTTTCAAGATTACGGTTGGCAGGAGTTTAGCTTCTGGTGGTGGATTGAGATTGTGGTAGAGGGAGATCAGACCTCACTTTGGAGGGTCGAAGTGAATGGTAAATGGGAAATGGGGAAGGAGGGAGGAGGTAATGGTAGAATAGGGTAATTGTCCTCACCTAATTATACTCGCCTAATTGTGCTTACAGAGGGAGATTTGGTAGGCCTCTACCACACTACTTAACTACTCTGACCCTAAATATTGGTTTTCTTAATGTCTCTCTGGATCATTTGGGCACTCAGATTCCATCCTGTGCCCCTCTGGATCATTTGGGCACTCAGATTCCATCCTTTGCCCCTCTGGATCATTTGGGCACTCAGATTCCATCCTGTGCCCCTCTGGATCATTTGGGCACTCAGATTCCATCCTGTGCCCCTCTGGATCATTTGGGCACTCAGATTCCATCCTGTGCCCCTCTGGATCATTTGGGCACTCAGATTCCATCCCGTGTTCCCTGGTTCATTTAAGCATTCAGATTCCATCCTGTGTTCCCTGGTTCGAGTTCCACTCTTGTTAAATAATCTGACTTTATCTATCCCTATTCCTCCGAGTTTGAGGCACAAAGAAGAACTGAGGTTAGCAAACAGAGTTAAAATGAGAGAGAGAGAACCCGAGCGAAATAAGAACTGAGAAATATAGTGGAACATAAGTTGTGAGAACAATGGCATTAATTGAGGAACTATCAAAAAAGGGAAAACAAATTCAAATTGGAGGATAAGAAATAACATTGGGAAAGAGAACGAAGAACAGATTCGAGTAGAAGTGAAGAACAACAATTAGCTAATTGGCTGAAGACACGTGTTAAGTGGGAACAGGGCGGAGCCAAACTGAGGAAATACACAAAAATGATGGATAAATATTAGCATAAAAGGGGAAAAAAGTAATAAACGGAGGACATAATAAACAGATGACTGACGGAGCCTCATATTTTCTCTCTTTTTTTTTGGTGAAAAAAAAAATCATTTTTTCCTAGAGGTGTTAAATGATTATATCAGAATGTGTGATGTGGCTGTGAGGGTAAGTGAGACACATGCAGTGTTGGATGTGACAGGGTGAGAGACATTGAGGAGAGACACCTAATTGTGCTCACTCGGGGGGTTGAGCTTAGACTCTCTAGTCCCGCCTCTCAACTGTCAATCAGTTGGGTTACAGGTTCCTGAGCCTCTACTGGGCTCTATCATACTTACATATGAAACTGTGTATGGAGTCTGCCTCTACCACTTCATTTCCCTGTGAGTACTCTGACCTGACACAAACTATTCTAACGCTCTCTCATTTGGGTACTACGTTCCCATCTGTGTCGTTCGTATGCCCCACCGGGCTAAATAGTCTGTCTTTATCTACCCTATCAATTCCCCTGAGGATTTTATATGTGGTAATCATGTCTCCCCCTAACTTTTCTGACTTCCAGCGACACGAGGCTCAGTTCATGTAGTCTTTCTTTGTAACTCATTCCTCGTAGTTCTGGGACTAGTCTTTAGGCGTATCTTTGAAACTTTTAGAGCATCATCTTGTGCTTGACTACATATGGATCCGCTTATTCCAGGATTACTCCGACATATGTGGTACACAAAGGTCCGAACAATTCCTTACAGAGTTTCTAAAGGCAGCTCAGGCTTTAACCAACCTCGCATATGCCGTAAATGATGTTCCTTTGATGTGGAGACAGGCTCGGTGTGCTATCAACCTCCAGATCCTTCTCTCTGTCCGTTTCATGAGGGATTTCATTTCCCATTGGGTGTCATGTGTCCGGTCCGGTGTTCTCTGCGCCATGGTGGGTGACATGCAGTGTCTGGGGTGACTGGAAGGGAACAGGATGAGGGGGAAGGATTGCAGGTGACATGCATTGTTTGATTGTGGGGAAACAGATGTCAAAGACAAGACGTTTTGATAGTATCTTTTCACTTTATTTTCTACCACAGATGTGGGCCATTTTTTTATGTTAACCAGTACATGGATGTTTTTGTTGTCAGTCGTGGGGTGTGTGTGTTTATGTGTGTATAATCACTTTAATGTGCTTGTGGGCGAGCTTCAGCTCCGAGGCCCTGGGGTGTTTTTTTCTTATAAAGTTATTAACCATAAGGCTGTAAGACCTTTGTGTGTAATTACCTAAGTGAAGTTACAGGATGAGAGCTACGCTCGTGGTGTCCCGTCTTCCTAGTACTCTTTGTCGATTATAATATATATATATATATATATATATATATATATATATATATATATATATATATATATATATATTATATATATATATAAATCTCTGAAAACGACAGAAAGTTTTAGATTTATGATTCTGGCACGAATCTTCTCGATATTCCTTGTGTTTTTCTTCACTGAAGCAGGAAGATTAAAAATTAACTCTCCAAAGTTCATTTTTACTATTTATTTGGGTCTGACGTCTAGTGGTGCGTTTCGTAAGGTCTCTCCTTACATTCTCAAGGCCAAGTATTGCGTTCTGGCTACTAAGTACAACATATTATGTATGTATATATATATATATATATATATATATATATATATATATATAAAAGTTTGTGAGGGTACCACCTCTGGTGCCAATGTGGGGACCCATAGCCTCGGAGAAGAAAATAAAAAGTATTCAGAGGAGACCTTGTGGTTTCTCACTGAACACTAATATTATCTTCTCCTACCACCCCCATTCTTTTGTATGTACACATATATATTTACTTTATTTGAACTTTGTTACAAAAAAGGAGTTACATATGGGTTACAAAGATGGTTGTCATAGGTTGTCGAGTTCCTCCAGCTCCTCAGATGGCGGGCAGGAACCCTGGATGCAGTGCGCATTTCCCCTCTGTATCGCCACACTGAGGCGCTGGAAAAGAAAGCTTGCAGCTCTCGGGTCCCTTGTTGTTTCAATGAGCCTAGAACCCAGTTCCTTCAAAAAACTGGTAGCACTTTTACCCCAGGCGCCGAGCGTCTCAGAAGCAATGGGGACAAAATTGTAGTGGTGATCCAGTTCTCTATACTTACGGGATTTGGCTGCTTCCCTGTGGGTGGCAGCGCCACCTGGTTGTGCAACACTGAGGTTAATGTAGGTGTTAGCCAGGGTTGATACGCACGTGTAGTCCCATACCAACTGCTTGCCATTCTTCCAGGGGTTCACTGTGATACCATCCGGGCAACCAATAAGAGCGTCAGAGTTACGGGGCGTTAGGTAACGGGGCTCTCTTTCAGCTGGGCATCCAGCTGTGGTGAGGCTCCTCTTGATGATGTCGTTAACTTCACTGTGCCTCGAGTGCCATCCCCCTGTGCTTTGGCAGAGTAGGCCATGGTGACCGTACCCGTCAGCCACCACCTCGCCGCAAATACACCTATATCTGGTGTGGATTGGGGCAGCAAGGCGGAGGGCCACAGCAATTCGGAGGGCGTGTGGTGTGAGACGCGTGCCAGTTGCCGACATTGGGGTTGCTAACAGGAAATCCCCTGCATGTGGTGCTGCTACTGCTGTGAGGCGAGCAATGTCGTGTTGTGTTGTTGCAGCACCCAGGCACTCTGCAGCAACTTGGTCTACAATTGGACCATCCCAGCTGGATTGCTTGTGGGATTTGGGGGATGGTGGTTGAGGTGATTGGCCTGCGCGAGAGGCCCACTCTGTGGCACAGCGTGTAAAATTGGGATCATGTACACCTGCCAGCTGATGTAAGTGGGCAGGTAGAATTTCCTTCACAAGGTCGTCGGATGCTGATAAGGAGGACAGGAAGGCTGGAACAGCGATTTGCGTTGCTGTTCGAACTCCGAGGCCCCCAAGTCTTACGGGAAGAGAGGCTTGTTTCCACTGTAGGTCATCGAGAGAGAGGTTAAGGGCTTTTTCTAGCATTGATTTCAGTAACCGGTCATACTCACTTAGTTTTTGGCTACTGTAAGATGGTGAACACCTCAGAAAGTAGGTTAACCTGGGGAGGGACAGACATCAGACAGACAGATATATATATATATATATATATATATATATATATATATATATATATATATATAATATATATATATATATATATATATATATATATATAAATGAAAACTCACACCCCAGAAGAGACTCGAACCCATACTCCCAGAAGCAACGCAACTGGTAACTACAGGGCGCCTTAATCCGCTTGACCATCACGGCCGTCAAAAGGAAGTGATAGCCGAGGCTATTTGAGCCACTTCCCCGACGGCAACTCGGATGGTAATCTTGGGCATAGCATTTCACCAAATCACCTCATTCTTTGGGGCACACGTGAGGAACACAAATGCGAACAAGCCTGAATGGTCCCCTGGACTATATGCGAATGAAAACTCACACCCCAGAAGTGACTCGAACCCATACTCCCAGAAGCAACGCAACTGGTAACTACAGGGCGCCTTAATCCGCTTGACCATCACGGCCGTCAAAAGGAAGTGATAGCCGAGGCTATTTGAGCCACTTCCCCGACGGCAACTCGGATGGTAATCTTGGGCATAGCATTTCACCAAATCACCTCATTCTTTGGGGCACACGTGAGGAACACAAATGCGAACAAGCCTGAATGGTCCCCAGGACTATATGCGAATGAAAACTCATTCAGGCTTGTTCGCATTTGTGTTCCTCACGTGTGCCCCAAAGAATGAGGTGATTTGGTGAAATGCTATGCCCAAGATTACCATCCGAGTTGCCGTCGGGGAAGTGGCTCAAATAGCCTCGGCTATCACTTCCTTTTGACGGCCGTGATGGTCAAGCGGATTAAGGCGCCCTGTAGTTACCAGTTGCGTTGCTTCTGGGAGTATGGGTTCGAGTCACTTCTGGGGTGTGAGTTTTCATTCGCATATAGTCCTGGGGACCATTCAGGCTTGTTCGCATTTGTGTTCCTCACGTGTGCCCCAAAGAATGAGGTGATTTGGTGAAATGCTATGCCCAAGATTACCATCCGAGTTGCCGTCGGGGAAGTGGCTCAAATAGCCTCGGCTATCACTTCCTTTTGACAGCCGTGATGGTCAAGCGGATTAAGGCGCCCTGTAGTTACCAGTTGCGTTGCTTCTGGGAGTATGGGTTCGAGTCACTTCTGGGGTGTGAGTTTTCATTCGCATATAGTCCTGGGGACCATTCAGGCTTGTTCGCATTTGTGTTCCTCACGTGTGCCCCAAAGAATGAGGTGATTTGGTGAAATGCTATGCCCAAGATTACCATCCGAGTTGCCGTCGGGGAAGTGGCTCAAATAGCCTCGGCTATCACTTCCTTTTGACGGCCGTGATGGTCAAGCGGATTAAGGCGCCCTGTAGTTACCAGTTGCGTTGCTTCTGGGAGTATGGGTTCGAGTCACTTCTGGGGTGTGAGTTTTCATTCGCATATAGTCCTGGGGACCATTCAGGCTTGTTCGCATTTGTGTTCCTCACGTGTGCCCCAAAGAATGAGGTGATTTGGTGAAATGCTATGCCCAAGATTACCATCCGAGTTGCCGTCGGGGAAGTGGCTCAAATAGCCTCGGCTATCACTTCCTTTTGACGGCCGTGATGGTCAAGCGGATTAAGGCGCCCTGTAGTTACCAGTTGCGTTGCTTCTGGGAGTATGGGTTCGAGTCACTTCTGGGGTGTGAGTTTTCATTCGCATATAGTCCTGGGGACCATTCAGGCTTGTTCGCATTTGTGTTCCTCACGTGTGCCCCAAAGAATGAGGTGATTTGGTGAAATGCTATGCCCAAGATTACCAGCCGAGTTGCCGTCGGGGAAGTGGCTCAAATAGCCTCGGCTATCACTTCCTTTTGACGGCCGTGATGGTCAAGCGGATTAAGGCGCCCTGTAGTTACCAGTTGCGTTGCTTCTGGGAGTATGGGTTCGAGTCACTTCTGGGGTGTGAGTTTTCATTCGCATATAGTCCTGGGGACCATTCAGGCTTGTTCGCATTTGTGTTCCTCACGTGTGCCCCAAAGAATGAGGTGATTTGGTGAAATGCTATGCCCAAGATTACCATCCGAGTTGCCGTCGGGGAAGTGGCTCAAATAGCCTCGGCTATCACTTCCTTTTGACGGCCGTGATGGTCAAGCGGATTAAGGCGCCCTGTAGTTACCAGTTGCGTTGCTTCTGGGAGTATGGGTTCGAGTCACTTCTGGGGTGTGAGTTTTCATTCGCATATAGTCCTGGGGACCATTCAGGCTTGTTCGCATATGTATATATATATATATATTATATATCAGTCTTTCTTACCGGGTATCCCTTACCGGGTAGCTATTTACTGTTAGGTGAACAGCAGCATTAGGCGAAAGGACAGCCAACTATTTCTCTCCCGACCGGGATTCGAACCTGGAATTGTCTTTTTGCGAGTCGAGAACGAACCTAACTGTACTACTTACGGTCAATAAAACAATATTGGATAGTTACTTATAATCAAGTACTTACAATCGGCTTCCTAATATTCCTCCATGTGTTCGGAATAGAATGTGTGTGTGTGTGTGCGCGCGCGCGTGTGTGTGTGTGTAAATAAATAAACAAAAAACAGATTCTCATTCAGATTTAAACAACCCCAAACTTAAGTCATTCTTCGCACAAAAAAAATAAATTGTGTTTACCAAACTTTACCAAATTTAATCAGACTTTCCCACAATTATTAAATTATTAAATTACCCCAATTATTAAATTACCCCAATTATTAAATTATCATCGCCACACGCCCACCTAACTCCAGCCAAATTGAATAAAACTCAGGACCATTCCACCAGACTTTGGACCATTCCATCAGACCTCAAACCATTCCACCAGACCTACGACAGTTCCACAAACTTATTCGTAAATACCAAACTTGACAACGGTTTCAGTAACGAGGCCAGTGTGTGTGTGAGGGAGCAGCTTCGTTGCTTTCTCTTCACTTTGAAAACATGGAAATTAACGGAGGTCAGGTCATCCAGAAACCAGGTCAATACGGTTTGAGTTTTTTTGGGGAAAGATCAATCACTCTTCCCTGTGATCTGGCTAACGTGGTGGGGGAGGGAGAAGAGCGATGTTGATTGGGAGTTGTGGATTGGGAAGTGATTGTGAATGGGGGGAGGAGAAGATTGGGAATTAGAAATGGGGAGGGGGTTTCTTAATAGGGATGATTATTTTTTTGTTATGGGACGGATTTGTGAATGGTGAGCTCTCTGAGGTCGTAGTCCTATGGTCCCGGGTGGATACCAAGTAGAGGCAGAAACAATTGGGCAGGGTTTCTTTCTCTTGACGTCGCTGTTCACCTAACAGAAAATAGGTACCTAAGAGTTAGACAACTGCTAAGGGCTGTCTCTGGGGAATGTGTGTGTGTACTCACCTAGTTATACTCACCTAGTTGTGCTTGGGGGTTGAGCTCTGGCTGTGTGTGTGCGCGCGCGCGTGTGTGTGTGTGTGTGTGTGTGTGTGTGTGTGTGTGTGTGTGTGTGTGTGTGTGTGTGTGTGTGTGTGTGTGTGTGTGTGTGTTTGTTTTAGAAATGTATGTAGTAGATAAGAAAATCTGTCGAGAGTCAGTACATTAGACAACCGACGTTCAGAAAGGCGGGGTCCAAGAGCTAACAGCTCGATCCTACAGGCCCAAATAGTAAATACACACCAGTTTCTCAACCTCCCTGATGAAGAATCAATTAATCAATCCTATCCTCTCTCATTAATCAACTCTCTTCCATTATATCCAAGAAATTCAACCGGACATCTTTCACCTGTTCAGCATCGTCAGACTTCACTTTTCCTCAGACTTGAACATTTAATCTTCATTCACGATATTTATCGCTGTTCAAACTGAACATCATTCATTCACGATGCTCATGTCCCTGCTTAGTATTCATTTCATAATTATTTGACAGACCCATCAGATTGAACGGCATGACATTCCTCAAGTTTTACAATTAATTTATCCTCTCCCCTTGCTCTTGAGGATATCCTTATGATATCTCCAAAGTTTGCAGCTGAAGGTGATATACTGATTACATGCCTCTGTACGACTAACCATAGAGAGAGCTCACCATACTACGGGCTCGCCATAGCCCTTGCTACTTGGAACTTTTTGTTCCAGGTAGCGAATCTTCAACAACAACAACTAACCATCCTGCGAATTGGGTATTTGACATACCACATAGTTAACAACCTCTTGATACATACTATGTAACCCCTCATATACATATACACATAGTCTAAGGGGGTAGCTGTATAAATCCACATATACCTAATTATGTAAATATCAAAAAAGCTCCATGTACGTCGCTTCTCCTCCCCCCCCCAAGAGCGCTAAAATCCATCTCCATCAACCATTCCCAAATGCACAAGTAATATTGCCTAATAGACAATTAACGAGGCAATACCCGTAGTTAGCCAACAGCGCCCTCAGACCAAAAAAGCAATTTATCTTCCCCGACACTCAGTCA